>NC_048565.1:13946375-14246375 GCF_013265735.2 Oncorhynchus mykiss | reverse complement strand
CTACACAGTAAGTCAGTACCTCTCCAATCCTTATCTACTGCTTCCGGGACCAAGGCCTACTTTTATACCTCCCACTCCTCTATGTTTTTTAGAAAGTGGAAATCCTTCCAAAAATGCTCAATTGTTATCCAATTGGTCACAGTACGGTAACTCCTCTGACAACTCTACAGAGAAACACAAACTACATCAAATATTAAAATATAATTTTCTCTGAGCATGAATCTTTTCCAGGTGGTAACCAAGGATCTGATGAGCAGGGAATGTTATATTTACTGAAAGGAGAACATGGCTCTATGCTGGACTGCCCTGTCAAGTGTGAGTACCGTGCTGCAGGTGACAGACAGAGATGTTTACATTTAAGTGAGATCCAGGTACCTAACCTACAGTTCACTCTTTGATACAGGTCTGTATACCTGAGATCAGATACTATTTAAAATTGTTCAAATACTGTTTGCTCAGTCTAACCTAACTAGAGTGCCAGATAGGTGGGGTTTACAGTTTGAACTATCCAATTGGTCCATTAATTGGTCCATTAAGCCAAGCAAGCTCTGAATGGATGGTGGTATATATTCTCAACACTAGAGTGAATCATGCTGCCTTCTATATCTACATGTGGCTATTGATTCTGTAGCTTGCCAATGTGGGATCAAGATGGACAGAGCAAAAATGTAAGACTATCATCAATGACTAATTACAAATGGGCATTTGTAACATTTCCTGAACAAAACAACTTTTCAAAGGCTGGTTCGTTTTCAAAGGCTGGTGTCGTAAAACATTCTGTGAATGGAGCAGGTACATGTTGGAATTTCCAAAAACATGTGTCCACTGTGTGCGCATTTCACCATTGTGATGGACTGAAAGGGTGGGTGTGTGAAGGCCGTTCTATTCCTGCTCGTTGGCGACATCTGCTGGCCAGAAGAGAGGTAGACCTGGAAGGGTAAGAGCCTAATGACACACACCAGAATAAAGCTTAGCTTGGAGGTTGGGTGGTGTTATTATTTTTTACCTGGCTTTAGCCAGATCTGTTTTTGGTCTGGAGCAGCAAGAGCTGACATACAAAGCCCTCCAACGCTGGGAGGGATCTCGAACCCAACTGGACAGGAACCTACCGGATGTTATTTGGCCCTAGACCTGACCCCAGTAAGATTAAGCCTGTTGGATTTCTGTTTTCTTTTGTTGGATATGCCGGTAAACAGCTTAGCTGTCCGGTAGCAGAGGGACCGGAAGACCCGTGTAGAAAGGCTCAAAGAAGAGCTAGGTTTTGGTTTTATTGTTTTCCGGCGCTATGGCGTTTTCCAGGAGAAAGGTCAAAATTGGTCTACGCTTGTGTTACTTCACACTCTAGTCACTTGCTGGCCAGCCCCCCACCGCTACACCGTGTTCAATTCAGAGAGGACCTTCGTCTCCCCATTGAGCTGCAGCATAGTCTAGCTGTAGAGGCTGAGACAAGCCCAAATAAAAGTACGGAATGAAAGAGGTGTGTGTGTCCAGGCATCAACGTATGTCAGAATGGAGGAATGATAAACATAAAAAGCCAAACAGCAAGCATTGCCAACCCTAGCATCCCCTCCTCCCTGTCCTGTAGGTGATTGTTGCAGCCTGTGAGACTCTGAAGTCTTCCCTGGACGCCCTCTCTGGTTCCCCCCCACCACCGCCCACCTCCTGCTACACACCCTCACCATCCCCTCTGACCTGCCCTCTGATGCTTAACCACCCCAGCTCCAGCCAATCCCATTCTGACAGGAGAGACTAAAGAGAAAGACCGATGGCCCATGATGTAGTAAGTAGACAAAGGGAAGCGTCTTAATTCAGATGCAAGAGCTGCATGTTGGGTCCCAAGGAACCTGATTTTGCCACTCCAGTTGTTTCATATCAGTGCTGATGAAGAGACGGAAGCAAGGAGAGGACACCATTTAAGATTGAGATACACCCTTCATATCAGATTGAAGAAGTGTGAAAATATAACTCTGTTTTATATAACTCAGTAGAAATATGTTTTAATTGTATACTGATGACGACACACTGCAAACCAGCTAAATCAGACAGGGTAATATGAGGGTAAATAGGGTCCATAATAAATAAATATTATTATTATTGAAAAGGAACCATATAGTATAAACATGACTATAGAACCATATAGTATAAACATGACTATAGAGGGAACCATATAGTATATACATGACTATAGAGGGAACCATATAGTATATACATGACTAGAGAGGGAACCATATAGTATAAACATGACTATAGAACCATATAGTATAAACATGACTATAGAGGGAACCAAATGTCACATAACCTTGCTGTAAGGACATGATTGCTTAACAAATAGCATGCAGATGACAGAACAACCCAAAAAAAGGCAACTGATTAAACATTGTTGAACGCCAAGTCATACAATACTTAGACATCACTTTGCGTTTATTCGTTTGTCAAATACAAAGTCGTTGGATCCTCAGAGGAGCAGAGTTTCACATTACATCTGAAGCTACAGTACTGTTTTCAGGGTTCAGCGTTTCTTGGGCTTGGTTTGTCTGGGGCTAGGCTCAGGCTTCTGACTCACTGGTTTGGGTTCAGGGCTGGACACCTTTGACTTGGGAGACGCTGCCACAGACTGCTTGCTCACTGCAATGCAAATTGTATGGATGAGTGTCCAAAACACAAATTCAACAGTTTTGACCTATCACTGAAGGGGTGTTACAGTGATGACCTATCAATGAGGTGTTTTACGCTGTTGACCTATCACAGAGGTGTGTTGACCTATCACAGAGGTGTTATATTGTTGACCTATCACAGAGGTGTGTTAGGGTGTTGACCTATCACAGAGGTGTGTTACGGTGTTGACCTATCACAGAGGTGTGTTACGGTGTTGACCTATCACAGAGGTGTGTTACGGTGTTGACCTATCACAGAGGTGTGTTACGGTGTTGACCTATCACAGAGGTGTGTTACGGTGTTGACCTATCACAGAGGAGTGTTACGGTGTTGACCTACCTTTGGCCTCCAGACTGGGCCTACCCTGTAGCTGTCTCTCCAGATCTTGGATCTTCTCCAGCGCAGCCTGGAGGGCCTCCTCTGCCTTTAGGGCCCGCTCCTCTGCTCGCTGGACACGAGCCTCAACCCCACTGATAGACAGAGAGACAGGTACAGACAGACAGGCAGGTACAGACAGACAGAGACAAACAGGCACACAAAATCAAAAAAGCACACAGGCAAGATGGCCCTTGTCGGACAGAAAAATAAAGTGAAGCACTTTAGATAGTGTGGCCGCTCATGAATGACAAATAACTTACAGTAACTCGTGCTGCAGAACCCCTACTGTGGCCAGGGCATCAAAGGCTCTCTGACCGTTAGGTGTGTGTGGACGGGCAACCATGTCTTCAGTCTGCCGAGGGCCAAACAAAGAAGATTTGGACATTGGATCTGAATGTCTGTCTTTCTACAACAATGTTTTCATAATGAAATTATATACTGGTAAAACACACAGCACCATGTACTGACCCCATCCAGCTGAATAGTATCCTCCCCCAGGGTTCGCTCAATGATGTTACCATCATGGCCTATCAGCTTCATAATAGAGCCGGCCAGTGAGCACTCCAAGGCCTCTTCTGGGTACTCTGCCTCCACCTACAGGTCAAAAATAGGTATTGCAGAACAATTCCAAAACTGCAGTCGATGAGACATCCAACCTCTGGCTCTCTGAACAATATTAAATCGTGAGTGAAAATATGTGATGGGTGAAGTTGCTAATAGAACTAGGGTCCGTTTAGCATTTCCCCATTAATGGTAAAGATTAGGATTGGGGGATGGGAAGCTCATTCTAGATCTCACCCCAGAGCTGTATAAAAACAAGTCACTTGCAAGTCAAATCAAATGTTATTTGTCACATAGCCAAATATAACAGGTGTAGACCTTAACGTGAAATGCTTACTTACAAGCCCTTAACCAACAATGCAGTTCAAGAAGTAAAGTTAAGAAAATATTTACTAAATAAACTAAAGTAAAAAAATAAAATAAAAAGTAACAATAACGAGGCTATATACAGGGGGTACCGGTACCAAGTCAGGTAATTTCAATGATTTGGATTAGGAGTCCTTGTTGAACACCTCTCAGGTACTGGAATAGGACATGGGCAGTTTTGTTTCAAAATGTGTTTTAGTAGTATTCTTTGGTGTAGCTACTGCAGGTATAAGCTCACCATGTGTACGACCTCAATGAATTCCATTGGACTCTTCTTGTTCGGCTCCTCTTCTTCATCCAAAGCTTCTAGTGGAACAACTGCCGGTAGGTTCATCTGAGGAAAGCAGGTGATGTAATTATAAACTCAGCAATAAAATAAACTGCCTTTTTCAGGACCCGGTCTTTCAAAGATAATTTGTTAAAATCCAAATAACTTCACAGATCTTCACTGTGAAGGGTTTATACACTGTTTCCCATGCTTGTTCAATGAAACATAAACAATGTATGAACATGCACCTGTGGAACGGTCGTTAAGACACTAACAGCTTACAGACCGTAGGCAATTAAGGTCACAGTTCTGAAAACTTAGGACACTAAAAGAGGCCTTTCTACTGACACTGAAAAACACCAAAAGAAAGATGCCCAGGGTCCCTGTTCATCTGCGTGAATGTGCCTTACAGGCTGACTACATCGCTCGCGTCGCGTGCATGATCGTTGCAAAATAAATTTTGAAATCTATATTATTAAATTATTGCACCCACACTGTTTGCTCGCGCCAACGAGCGTCTGCGTTGCCAAGGGCAAAAATAGAAGTCAGTTCTATTTCTGACGCAGATCGTGCTGCAAGTCCTGCCTCTCCCATCTCCTCATTGGTTTATAGAAGCAGGTACTCACGTGGCATCTCCTCATTGGTTTATAGAAGCAGGTACTCACGTGGCATCTCCTCATTGGTTATACCCACGTGGGTGACTGAAGACAAACGAGGTCAGTGGCGGTAATACACCTAATTTATGAAAGTTGCCAATCGCAATATAAAGTCAAGAGAAGAAAAAGCCTGGAAGGAAGAGAGATGACTAGAAACGATTCGGTTGACTGTTTTATGTGTGGATTAATTGGTGGAGTAGAAGTCCTTGTGCATTTCAGGTAAAATAATAACTCAATGTTTGTATCCCAGGACAAATTAGCTAGCAATTGCAAGCTACCTAGCTAAATTGCCATAAATGTTTCATGCTTTTCAACCTGTCCCCAAATTAATATAATTGGTTTGTTTTGATTTTTTAACCTGCGTGTCGTGATCGCGTTTGGTGTGGGGGGACAAAATACATTTATGCACGATGGCGCACGCACGCAGCCAGTTTGGGTTCTGTCTCTTAGGCATGCTGCAAGGAGACATGAGGACTGCAAATGTGTCCAGGGCAATAAATTGCAATGTCCGTACTGTGAGACGACAGCTGATCGTCCTCGCAGTGGCAGACAACGTGTAACAACACCTGCACAGGATCGGTACATCCGAACATCACACCTGCGGGACAGGTACAGGATGGCAACAACAACTGCCCGAGTTACACCAGGAACGCACAATCCCTCCATCAGTGCTCAGAATGTCCGCAATAGGCTGAGAGAGGCTGGACTGAGGGCTTGTAAGCCTGTTGTAAGGCAGGTCCTCACCAGACATCACCGGCAACAACGTCGCCTATGGGCACAAACCAGACAGGACTGGCAAAAAGTGCTCTTACTGACAAGTCGTGGTTTTCTCTCACCAGGGGTGATGGTCGGATTTGCGTTTATCGTCAAAGGAATGAGCATTACACCGAGGCCTGGAGCAGGATCAATTTGGAGGTGGAGGGTCCATCATGGTCTGGGGCGGTGTGTCACAGCATCATCGGACTGAGCTTGTGGTCATTGCAGGCAATTTCAACGCTGTGCGTTACAGGGAAGACCTCCTCCTCCCTCATGTGGTACCCTTCCTGCAGGCTCATCCTGACATGACCCTCCAGCATATGACCATGCCACCAGCCATACTGCTCGTTCTGTGAGTGATTTCCTGCAAGACAGGAATGTCAGTGTTCTGCCATGGCCAGCGAAGAGCCCAGATCTCAATCCCATTGAGCACGTCTAGGACGTGTTGGATCGGAGGGTGAGGGCTAGGGCCATTCCCCCCAGAAATGTCCGGGAACTTGCAGGTGCCTTGGTGGAAGAGTGGGGTAACATCTCACAGCAAGAACTGGCAAATCTGGTGCAGTCCAATGAGGAGGAGATGCACTGCAGTACTTAATGCAGCTGGTTACTTTTGATTTTGACCCCCCCCCCTTTGTTCAGGGACACATTATTCCATTTCTGTTAGTCACATGTCTGTGGAACTTGTTCAGTTTGTCTCAGTTGTTGAATCTTGTTATGTTCATACACATTTTTACACTTGTTAAGTTTGCTGAAAATAAACGCAGTTGACAGTAAGAAGACGTTTCTTTTTTTGCTGAGTTTATATCACATAAACAAAGCTCTTGACTTTTTAAAAATGTTTAAAATTACATCAAAACAGCCATCAAGCTAGTTGAATCAACGTTGTTTCCACGTCATTTCACCAACAACAATTTAGGCTATATTTTTCCTACTGATGTTCACAAATGAAAACGGAAAACTGATTGGGTTTCAAAGAAGTCATCAACATGAAGGAATTTGGGATTATTATTTTTTTACCCAACTTTTTACCTCCATCTATATATTTAACCTACAATGATATGGCAAAAAAATTCATTCACTTTGAATTTACGTTAGTTGACATCTCAATCAAATGTAAATCAAAACTAAACATTAAACTGATGTCAGTGCCCAGTGGGATGGTATTCACACATCAGGTGGCTAACTGCAAGGTAGCGAGGGATCACAGTAAAGGATTATGACAGGCTCACCAGAGATTCCATGCTGGGCATCGCAGAGGGAAGGAGTTCCGTGAAAGAACGATGGACCAAATTCAGTGTGACGAGCAGCTCCACGGGACTGCCCTTCTTGTCGGACAGCAGGATCCGACAGGACTCCATCCACTCGCCACATTCCCTCTGAGCAGCGTGAACGCGCGCACACACACACAAACACATATACACGCATGCACACACAAGCACAAACACACAAGCTTAGCATTCACATCCTTGAGTGCAAAACAATGAGAATGTTAGCAGGCTCTACACAGCAAGCCTTTGTGTGGGTCAGTGAGTACCTGCAGTTTACTGAGCTCAGAAAGCTCATTCTCTGAGTCATCCCGAGCCATGCTCCTCTGAATCTCCTCCTCCACAATGGCCCGACAAGAGCTGCACAGAGAGAGAGAAAAAAAAGCTCTGAGTTAGTGTGAACCATCTTCTTACACCCGAAATCCACATGATCCACTCATCGGTATGCTTACAAAATTTACGATCCAGTGTGGCTCAGTTGGTAGAGCATGGCGCTTGCAATGTCAGAATTGTGAGTTCGATTCCCTCTGGGGCCACCCACACGAAAATGTATGCACGCACTACTGTAAGTCGGAAAAAAGCTTCTGATAAATGGCATTGAGGAGTATACCACCTCAGTCATCGGCTTCATCAATAAGTGCATCGACGACGTCGTCCCCACAGTGACCGTATGTACATACAGTGGGGCAAAAAAGTATTTAGTCAGACACCAATTGTGCAAGTTCTCCCACTTAATTTTCATCATAGGTACACTTCAACTATGACAGACAAAATGAGAAGAAAAAAAATCCAGAAAATCACATTGTAGGATTTTTGATGAATTTATTTGCAAATTATGGTGGAAAATAAGTATTTGGTCACCTACAAACAAGCAAGATTTCTGGCTCTCACACTCCACTCGTTACCTGTATTAATGGCACCTGTTTGAACTTGTTATCAGTATAAAAGACACCTGTCCACAACCTCAAACAGTCACACTCCAAACTCCACTATGGCCAAGACCAAAGAGCTGTCAAAGGACACCAGAAACAAAATTGTAGACCTGCACCAGGCTGGGAAGACTGAATCTGCAATAGGTAAGCAGCTTGGTTTGAAGAAATCAACTGTGGGAGCAATTATTATGAAATGGAAGACATACAATACCACTGATAATCTCCCTCGATCTGGGGCTCCACGCAAGATCTCACCCCGCTATGCCCTATTACGGACTACAAAGGGAAACCCAGGCGAGAGCCTACCAGATGAGCTAAATGCCTTTTATGCTCGCTTCAAGGCAAGCAACACTGAAGCATGCACGAGAGCACCAGCTGTTCTGGATGACTGTGTGATAACGCTCTCGGTAGCCGATGTGAGCAAGACCTTTAAACAGGTCAACATTCACAAAGCCGCGGGCCAGATGGATTACCAGGACGTGTCCTCAAAGCATGTCCGGACCAACTGGCAAGTGTCTTCGCTGACATTTTCAACCTCTCCCTGACCGAGTCTGTAATACCTGAATGTTTCAAGCAGACCACCATAGTCCCTGTGCCCAAGGAAGCGAAGGTAACCTGCCTAAATGATTACCGCCCCGTAGCACTCACGTCAGTAGCCATGAAGTACTTTGAAAGGCTGGTCATGGCTCACCTCAACAGCATCCTCCCGGATACCCTAGACCCACTCCAATTCGCATACCGCCCCAACAGATCCACAGATATCGCACTCAACACTTCCCTTTCCCACCTGTACAAAAGGAACACGTGAAAAAAAAAAAAAACCTTCAACACCATAGTGCCCACAAAGCTCATCACTAAGCTAAGGACCCTGAGACTAAACACTTCCCTCTGCAACTGGATCCTGGACTTCCTGACGGGCCGCCCCCAGTTGGTAAGGGTAGGCAATAACACGTCTGCCACGCTGATCTTCAAAACTGGGGACCCTCAGTGGTGTGTACTTAGTCCCCTCCTGTATTCCCTGTTCACCCACGACTGCGTGGCCAAACACGACTCCAACGCCATCATTAAGTTTGCTGACGACACAACAGTGGTAGGCCTGATCACCAACAATGAGGAGACGGCCTATAGGAAGGAGGTCAAAGAACTGTTAGTGTGGTGCCAGGACAACAACCTCTCCCTCAATGTGAGCAAGACAAGCTGATTGTGGACTACAGGAAAAGGCAGGCCGAACAGGCCTCCATTATCATCAACGGGGCTGTTGTGGAACGGGTCCAGATGTTCAAGTTTCTTGGTGTCCAAATCACCAATGAACTATCATTGTCCAAACACACCAAGACAGTTGTGAAGAGGGCACGACAAAACCTTTTCCCCCTCAGCAGACGGAAAAGATTTGGCATGGATCCTCAGATTCTCAAAATGTTCTACAGCTACACCATCGAGAGCATCCTGATCGGTTGCATCACCGCCTGGTATGGCAACTGCTCAGCATCTGACGGTAAGGTGCTACAGGTGGTAGTGCATACGGCCCAGTACATCACTTGGGCCAAGCTTCTTGCCACCCAGGACATATATAACAGGCGGTGTCAGACGAAAGCCCATAAAATTGTCAGAGACTCCAGTCATCCAAGTTAGACTGTTTTCCCTGCTACTGCACAGCAAGCGGTACCAGAGCGCAAAGTCTAGGACCAAAAGGCACCTTAACAGCTTCCACCCCCAAGCCATTAGACCGCTGAACAATTAAACAAATGGCCACCGGTACCCCCTCCATTTGTTTGTACACTGCTACGACTTGCTGTTTATTATCTAGGCAGTCACTTCACCCCTACCTACATGTACAAATTACCTCAACTAACCTGTACCCCCGCACAATGACTCGGTGCCAGTACCCCAGGATATAGCCTCGTTATTGTTGTGTTATTGTGTTACTTATTTTATTATTATTATTACTTAAAAAAAATTATTATTATTATTATTTTTTACTTTAGTTTAATTGGTAAATATTTTCTTAACTCTTCTTGAACTCCGCTGTTGGTTAAGGGCTTGTAAGTAAGCATTTCACAGTAAGGTCTACACTTATCCGGCGCATGTGACAAATAAAGATTGATTTGATATTTACCTGGTGATATATTTGGAGAAGTAGTCCAGTTTCTCTGAGAGGTTCTTGGCGTCTTCCTCTAGTTGCTCCAGGGAGACCTCCATGATGGCGGTGGTGTTGATCCCCGGCAGGGCGTCTTGCTCCTGGTCGTCACAGTGGTCTGGGACCATCTGGAGGAGCATGTCCACCATCCAGCGAGTCAGAGCCGTGTGGATGGAGTTCACCTGGAAACACAGGCCAGAGACAATACGTAGGGGCTGGAGGGGTACTCTACTCCTTTTATAGTGACCCTATTCCCTAACAGTAGTGCACTATATAGGGAATAGGGTGTCATTTGGGACGCATTAATATCTTCCCAGGTCTCTGGTCAAAACCAGTGCACTATAAAGGGAATAGAGTGCAATTTGGAATGCATCCATAAAATCAAACGTACACACATTCCAATAGCAGGTAAAGGAATTGCTATCCAGGGACAGCTATGCCCATCTCCAGTACCTCCTCACATAGCCTTCGGTTCTCACAGTCAAAGAAGTTGGCTTGGGTCAAGATGAACTCCCGGAGAGTATTGAAGACATCATTGATCTCGATCCTGGAATAGACACAAATTGTTTGACAAAAAAAAAAAAAGAAGCTTTGCAACAAACGGGTTCTGGTCAAAAGTAGTGTACTATACAGGGAATATTGTGCCATTTGGGACAAACATATAACGTACAAAGAGGAGCCAGGAGAACTCACTGGACGTGTGGTTTGTGCTTGACCCTCTCATTCTCAGGCTGGGTGCTGTGGACGTGCTTCAAGGACTCCTCCGCCAGCAACATCCAGCTACCCAGGGCCTTCTCCAGCTTCAGCCAATCACAGTGGGGCAGCCTCTCGGTGCGGCCAACAAGGGCCTTCAGTCGGGTGGCCCAGAATTCCATCACCCCGACCAGACTCATCAGTTGCTTGTGGATTCCTGAAAGGGCCACACAGACCCGTTGGTAAGGGATACATTCAGGTATGTATGGGATTATCAGGGTTCTTCAGTATGGACCAACATTTGTTGAATCAGGGGGGGTTCGTGATGGGATGAAAAAAAACCCTGCACACCCAGTACGTAGTTCTCCAGAATTCTACCTTCGGCTCCGGTTTCCTGGGATCTGCTGTATATTCCCTCCAGACTGCGTCCGTATCTCACACTCTCTCACCGCCATAGAAATACAATCTATAGAACATGCAGCCCAATTCTAATAAACTTTTCTGTGACGATGGGTCATTCCATTTCTAAGCTCACCACTCTCGCCGTTGATGCGCGTGCCCAGCTGCTTGTGGAGCTCCGACACGGCCAGGCCCAGCTCCCTCATGGCCTCCTGGCCCCTGGGGGGCTCGCCGTCTGGGGCCGGGTGTCTCCTGAAGAGCCGGAGGCCCACCTCCTCCCAGGCCTCCTGCAGCTGGCCCAGCATTTTGAGGGTCTCCTGGCAGGAGAGGAGGTCTTCGCCCCCGTAGCGCTCACACTGAATGGTCAACGCCTGAAGGATGGGGGAGAGGATGGAGATGTCAGTGGGACTGTCCGTTATACCTGACTCACAGCAGCAGCTCCCGAGTGGTGCAGAGGCTAAGGCACTGCATCTCAGTGCTAGAGGCGTCACTATAGACCCTGTTTCGCATCCTGGCTGTATCACAACCGGCCGTGATTTAGAGTCCCATAGGGCGGCGTACAATTGGCCTAGTGTGGTTCAGGTTTGAGTTTGGCCTGGGTAGGCAGTCAATGTAAATATCTGTTCTTAACTTTTTTTTAAATTTTTTTAATTTTATTTCACCTTTATTTAACCAGGTAGGCTAGTTGAGAACAAGTTCTCATTTACAACTGCGACCTGGCCAAGATAAAGCAAAGCAGTTCGACACACTCAACAACACAGTTACACGTGGAATAAACAAACATACAGTCAATAATACAGTAGAAAAAAAGTATACAGTGCCTTGCGAAAGTATTCGGCCCCCTTGAACTTTGCGACCTTTTGCCACATTTCAGGCTTCAAACATAAAGATAAAACTGTATTTTTTTGTGAAGAATCATCAACAAGTGGGACACAATCATGAAGTGGAACAACATTTATTGGATATTTCAAACTTTTTTAACAAATCAAAAACTGAAAAATTGGGCGTGCAAAAATATTCAGCCCCTTTACTTTCAGTGCAGCAAACTCTCTCCAGAAGTTCAGTGAGGATCTCTGAATGATCCAATGTTGACCTAAATGACTAATGATGATAAATACAATCCACCTGTGTGTAATCAAGTCTCCGTATAAATGCACCTGCACTGTGATAGTCTCAGAGGTCCGTTAAAAGCGCAGAGAGCATCATGAAGAACAAGGAACACACCAGGCAGGTCCGAGATACTGTTGTGAAGAAGTTTAAAGCCGGATTTGGATACCAAAAGATTTCCCAAGCTTTAAACATCCCAAGGAGCACTGTGCAAGCGATAATATTGAAATGGAAGGAGTATCAGACCACTGCAAATCTACCAAGACCTGGCCGTCCCTCTAAACGTTCAGCTCATACAAGGAGAAGACTGATCAGAGATGCAGCCAAGAGGCCCATGATCACTCTGGATGAACTGCAGAGATCTACAGCTGAGGTGGGAGACTCTGTCCATAGGACAACAATCAGTCGTATATTGCACAAATCTGGCCTTTATGGAAGAGTGGCAAGAAGAAAGCCATTTCTTAAAGATATCCATAAAAAGTGTTGTTTAAAGTTTGCCACAAGCCACCTGGGAGACACACCAAACATGTGGAAGAAGGTGCTCTGGTCAGATGAAACCAAAATTGAACTTTTTGGCAACAATGCAAAACGTTATGTTTGGCGTAAAAGCAACACAGCTGAACACACCATCCCCACTGTCAAACATGGTGGTGGCAGCATCATGGTTTGGGCCTGCTTTTCTTCAGCAGGGACAGGGAAGATGGTTAAAATTGATGGGAAGATGGATGGAGCCAAATACAGGACCATTCTGGAAGAAAACCTGATGGAGTCTGCAAAAGACCTGAGACTGGGACGGAGATTTGTTTTCCAACAAGACAATGATCCAAAACATAAAGCAAAATCTACAATGGAATGGTTCAAAAATAAACATATCCAGGTGTTAGAATGGCCAAGTCAAAGTCCAGACCTGAATCCAATCGAGAATCTGTGGAAAGAACTGAAAACTGCTGTTCACAAATGCTCTCCATCCAACCTCACTGAGCTCGAGCTGTTTTGCAAGGAGGAATGGGAAAAAATTTCAGTCTCTCGATGTGCAAAACTGATAGAGACATAACCCAAGCGACTTACAGCTGTAATCGCAGCAAAAGGTGGCGCTACAAAGTATTAACTTAAGGGGGCTGAATAATTTTGCACGCCCAATTTTTCAGTTTTTGATTTGTTAAAAAAGTTTGAAATATCCAATAAATGTCGTTCCACTTCATGATTGTGTTCCACTTGTTGTTGATTCTTCACAAAAACATACAGTTTTATATCTTTATGTTGAAGCCTGAAATGTGGCAAAAGGTCGCAAAGTTCAAGGGGGCCGAATACTTTCGCAAGGCACTGTATATACAGTGTGTGCAAATGAGGTAAGATAAGGCAATAAATAGGTGAGGCAATAAATAGACCATGGAGGCGAAGTAATTACAATAAAGCAATTAAACACTGGAATGGTAGATGTGCAGAAGATGAATGTACAAGTAGAGATACTGGGGTGCAAAGGAGCAAGCTAAATAAATAAATTAATACAGTATGGGGATGAGGTAGTTGGACAGGCTATTTACAGATGGGCTATGTACAGGTGCAGTGATCTGTGAGCTGCTCTGACAGCTGGTGCTTAAAGCTAGTGAGGGAGATATGAGTCTCGAGCTTCAGCGATTTTTGTAGTTCGTTCTAGTCATTGGCAGCAAAGAACTGGAAGGAGAGGCGGTCAACGTAGGTATTGGCTTTGGGGGTGACCAGTGAGATATACCTGGTGGAGCGCATGCTACGGGTGGGTGCTGCTATGGTGACCAGTGAGCTGAGATAAGGAGGGGCTTTACCTAGCAAAGACTTGTAGATGACCTGGAGCCAGTGGGTTTGGCGACGAGTATGAAGCGAGGGCCAGCCAAAAGAGCGTACAGGTTGCAGTGGTGGGTAGTATATGGGACTTTGGTGACAAAACAGATGGCACTGTGATAGACTGCATCCAATTTGTTGAGTAAAGTGTTGGAGGCTATTCTGTAAATGACATCGCCGAAGTCGAGGATCAGTAGGATGGTCAGGTTTACGAGGGTGTTTGACGCATGAGTGAAGGATGCTTTGTTGCAAGAGCGACATCATTGATGTATACAGAGAAGAGAGTCGGCCCGAGAATAGAACCCTGTGGCACCCCCATAGAGACTGCAAGAGGTCCGTATAACAGGCCCTCCGATTTGACACACTGAACTCTGTCTGAGAAGTAGTTGGTGAACCAGGCAAGAAAATCATTTGAGAAACCAAGGCTGTTGAATCTGCCAATAAGAATGTGGTGATTGACAGAGTCAAAAGCCTTGGCCAGGTCGATGAATACGGCTGCACAGTAATGTCTCTTATCAATGGTGGTTATGATATCATTTAGGACCTTGAGCGTGGCTGAGGTGCACCCATGACCAGCTCGGAAACCAGATTACATAGCGGAGAAGGTACGGTGGGATTCGAAATTGTCGGTAATCTGTTTGTTAACTTGGTTTTCGAAGACCTTAGAAAGGCAGGGTAGGATAGATATAGGTCTGTAGCAGTTTGGATCTAGAGTGTCTCCCCCATTGAAGAGGGGGATGACCGCGGCAGCTTTGCAATCTTTGAGAATCTCAGACGATATGAAAGAGAGGTTGAACAGGCTAGTAATAGGGGTTGCAACAATTATGGCAGATAATTTTACAAAGAGAGGGTCCAGATTGTCTAGCCGGCTGATTTGTAGGGGTCCAGGTTTTGCAGTTCTTTAAGAACATCAGCTATCTGGATTTGGGCGAAGGAGAAATGGGGGAGGCTTGGGCAAGTTGCTGTGGGGGGTGCAGGGCTATTGACCGGGCTAGAGTTAGCCAGGTGGAAAGCATGGCCAGCCGTAGAAAAATGCTTATTGAAATTCTCAATTATAGTGGATTGGTGGCGGATCAATTATAGTGGATTGGTGGTGGATCGGTGGTGACAGTGTTTCCAAGCCTCAGTGAAGTGGGCAGCTTGGAGGAGGTGTTCTTATTCTCCATGGACTTTACAGTGTCCCAGAACTTTTTTGAGTTTGTGCTACAGGATGCAAAATTCTGCTTGAAAAAGCTAGCCTTAGCTTTCCTAACTGCCTGTATATTGGTTCCTAACTTCTCCGAAAAGTTGCATATCACGGGGGCTATTCGATGCTAATGCAGAACGCCACAGGATGTTTTTGTGCTGGTCAAGGGCAGTCAGGTCTGGAGATAACCAAGGGCTATATCTGTTCCTGGTTCTACACTTTTTTAAAGGGGCATGGTTGTTTAATATGGTGAGGAAGGCACTTTTAAAGAATAACCAGGCATCCTCTACGGACGGGATGAGGTCAATATCCTTCCAGGATACCCAGGCCAGGTCGATTAGAAAGGCCTGCAAGCTGAAGTGTTTTAGGGAGCGTTTGACAGTGATGAGGGGTGGTCATTTGACCGCAGACCCGTTACAGTTGCAGGCAATGCGGCAGGGATTGCTGAGATCTTGGTTGAAGACAGCAGAGGTGTATTTGGAGGGCAAGTTGGCTAGGATGATATCAATGAGGGTGCCCATGTTTACGGATTTGGGGTTGTACCTGGTGGGTTCATTGATAATTTGTGTGAGATTGAGGGCATCAAGCTTAGATTGTAGGATGGCCGAGGTGTTAAGCATGTCCCAGTTTAGGTCACCTAGCAGCACAAGCTCTGAAGATAGATGGGGGGCAATCAATTCACATATGGTGTCCAGGGCACAGCTGGGGGCAGAGGGTGGTCTAAAGCAAGCTACAACGGTGAGAGACTTTCTGGTTTCTGGAAAGGTGGATTTTTAAAAGTATAAAAATGTTAGATTGCAACACCGCCCCCTTTGGCAGTCCTATCTTGTCGGAAAATGTTATAGTTAGGGATGGAAATTTCAGGGTTTTTGGTGGTCTTCCTAAGCCAGGATTCAAAGGCTATAAGAACTGGACGTCTAGTATGTTTGAAACAGAGAGTAAAAGGGGTAGGTTTCTGGGCGCAATAAAATAGATTCAAGGCATAATGTACAGACAAAGGTATGGTAGGATGTGGATTCAGTGGAGGTAAACCTATGCATTGTGATCACAGGAGTCCAGTGAGTAGTAAGGCTGGCTGGAGACACGGCGATTCAGTCAGCTAGTTGGCCGGGGCTAGCAAACTAGCCCCGGCCAGGACATCGCAACGGAGGAAGTCTGTTATAGCCTCCTCGTGCGGAGACTCCTCGTCAGTTGTGATGGATTAGTAGGGTTCAGTGTGGTAAAGGGGTCCAGTTCCATGTGGTAAAGGGGTCCAGACCAATTGGCAAAATAGGTATAGTGGCCAAAGAAATTCAGCTAACGGTCCGATTTGCTCTAGACCGCTAGCGGGCCGCGGAAAGCAGGCTAGCAGATGGGTATTCAGGGGACGTCGCAACGGAGGGGCCAGTTTAATAACCTCCTGGGGCAGATTATGTCAGTACTTCTTTCGTGAAGGATCGGCGGGGCTTCGTACCGGCAGTAAAAGGGGTTCAGGTATATGTATTGTAGCCCAGGAATGGCTGATGGACCTCTTCAGTTAGCCGGGAGATGGGCTTAGCATGGGCTAGCTTCAGGCTAATTGGTGATTGCTTCGGGACAGAGACATTAGCCAGGAGTAGCCACTAGGATTGCAGCTAGCTAGCTGCGATGATCCAGGTGAAAAGGTTCAGAGCTTGCGGTGGGAAAACCGGGGATATGGAGAGAAAAATAGGTCCGGTATGCTCTGGTTTGAATCGTGTTGTGCAAACAGGCGAGAGTTTTCCGAGCTAAAGGATAGCTGATGACCGCTAGCAGTGGTTAGCTGACTACTAGCTAGTAGCTAGTTAGCTGGCTAGCTTCTGTTGGGGGTTCCGATTCAGAAGTGAAGGGAAAAACACTTTCGAAAAAAGCAGATCCATACCACATTGGGTGAGGCGGGTTGCAAGAGAGTATTTTGAAGTTAAGGTTTAGAAAAATATGCAAAGAAAAAATATATAAAAGATATATATACACATGCGACACGACAAAGACATCTGACTGCTACACCATCTGGGATTAAGAAGAACTGATTTGCTTAGTTTAATAAAGGTTCAATAAAATAAACAGGCCAGCTCAGTACAGCTAAGCTTGGCTCAGCACGGTTTCACTCAGTAGTGTGAAAAGGGTATTACAGTGGTGCTACACTGGTGACATACAGTTGAGCAGTATTCTTCTTTCCTGGTCCTGAGGACTCACAGAGTGTGCAGGGTTTTGTTCCAGTCTAGTACTAAAATATATCCAGTGATACACATATGAAAGCGTTAAAAACCTCAACATTAAAACAGGAACAGAAGAACAATTCTTACATTGGACCACTGTTTCAAATCTGAATAAAGCTGTTCTTCTGAAACTTTCTCAAATTTCGGATCCGGGCTCCTACAAAACAAACAAACATCACAATGATATGAAGACAAAACAATGACAACTGCTCTCGTGACAGGCTGACAGTCATTTCTATGAGTAGGTGCCAGTGGGCATGTCTACGCTACCTGATGTTGGTGCCAACAAACGTGTGCCATTTGACGATGTCAGCTTGTATGCTACTTATCCCCTCACAGTGACCGTGCTCAGCCTCTCTCAGACTCTGCACAAAGGACGTCAGCTGCTCCTTCCACTGCTCTGTCAGCTGCATGATATGGTTCAGGTCTTCTGTGTCCTACGAGATATAAGGTTTATGTTTCATTATTATTTTCATCAGTATGAAGTTGTTTTATTCCAATTCAGTCAATTTGTCATATGAGGGACGAGACCAGGACAACATAGAAAAATAGAATACCGTATCAATAATAGATGATTTCAGAAAAGCAGGAATTCCCATCTACGGTGAATGGCCTATGACAGTGTGGAGTTTACCTTGGAGGTCAGGAAGAGTGTAAAGTGCTCAGCAGTCTTGGTCCAGGTCTGCTCACTGACGTGAAGCCTGCTGGCCAGCTGGAGGTTGTTCAACTTGATCACCTGGGAGGAAACAAATCAATATCAACAACTCTGATATATAGGGTTGTATTCATAACGGTACTTCGTAGCAAAATATTTTGCAACGGAAAACTAAAATGTCCTGGTAGCTCCTCCCTGTTTCTTCCGTTTGGTGCCAAAAGAATAAACCCCAGTTAACACTAGGATCAGGACGAGAGAAGTCTGCGGTTCTGCTCCCTTCTCTCCTCGTCTTCACTTTGAAATCTACAATACCAGTCAAAAGTATGGACACACCTACTCATTCAAGAGTTTTTCTTTATTTTAACTATTTTCTATATTGTAGAATAACAGTGAAGACATCAAAACTATAAAATAACACATATGGAATCATGTAGTAACCAAAAAAAGTGTTAAACAAATCAAAATATATTTTAGATTTTAAATTCTACACAGTAGCCACCCTTTGCCTTGATGACAGCTTTGCACACTCCTGGCATTGTCTCGACCAGCTGCATGAGGTAGTCACCTGGAATGCATTTCAATTAACAGGTGTGCCTTCTTAAAAGTTAATTTTGGGAATTGATTTCCTTCTTAATGTTTGAGCCAATCAGTTGTATTGTGACAAGGTAGGGTGGTATACAGAAGATAGCCCTATTTGGTAAAATACCAAGTACATATTATGGCAAGAACAGTTCAAATAAGCAAAGAGAAACGACAGTCCATCATTACTTTAACTTCTTGACGCTACCCATCCCTTAAGAGGGATAATTGTCATCAGCAACTGCTGAATAGCATAGCGCCACAGTCAAATAATATGACAAAAAATATTAATATTCATGAAATCACAAGTGCAATATTGCAAAACACAGTTTAGCCTTTTGTTAATCCATCTGTCGTCTCAGATTTTGAAATTATGCTTTACAGCGAAAGCAATCCAAGCATTTGTGTAAGTTTATCGATCGCATGACAAAACGTTAAGTACACTTAGCATCAGGTACTTTGGTCACGAAAATCAGAAAAGCAATCAAATGAATCGTTTACCTTTGATGATCTTCGGATGTTTTCACTCACGAGACTCCCAGTTACACAACAAATGTTCCTTTTGTTCCATAAAGATTATTTTTATATCCAAAATACCTCCGTTTGTTTGTCACGTTATGTTCAGAAATCCACAGGAAAGAGCGGTCACGACAACGCAGACGAAAATTCCACATAATATCCATAATGTCCACAGAAACATGTCAAACGTTTTTTATAATCAATCCTCAGGTTGTTTTTAAAATATATATATTCGATAATATATCAACTGGGAGTGTAGGTTTTTCAATAAGACAGGGAGAAACAATGGCCGCAAAACTCACTCAGATCCCCCACCTATCCACTTACGCAATGTGATCTTTCTTGCTCATTTTTCAAAACAAAGCCTGAAACTATGTCTAAAGACTGTTGACACCTTAGGGAAGCCATAGAAAAAGGAATCTGGTTGATATCCCTTTAAATTGAGGATAGGCATGCATAGGAACAGAGAGGTTTCAAAATAAGAGGCATTTCCTGATTGGATTTTCCTCAGGTTTTCGCCTGCAATATCAGTTATGTTATACTCACAGACAATATTTTGACAGTTTTGGAAACTTTAGAGTGTTTTGTATCATAATCTGACAATTATATGCATATTCTAGTTTCTGGGGCTGAGAAATAGGCCGTTTCAAATGGGTACGTTTTTTTGCCAAAAACGAAAATACTGCCCCCTACACGCAAAAGGTTAAGACACGAAGGTCAGTCAATGCGGAACATTTCAAGAACTTTGAAAGTTTCTTCAAGCGCTATGAAGAAACTGGCTCTCATGAGGACCGCCACAGGAAAGGCAGACCCTGAGTTACCTCTGCTGCAGAGGATAAGTTCATTAGAGCTCAGATTGCAGCACATATAAATGCTTCACAGAGTTCAAGTAACAGACACATCTCAGCATCAACTGTTCAGAGGAGATTGCGCCAATCAGGTCCTTCATGGTCAAATTGCTGCAAAGAAACCACTACTAAAGGACACTAATAAAAAGAAGAGACTTGATTGGGCCAAGAAACACGAGCAATGGACATTAGACAGGTGGAAATCTGTCCTTTGGTCTGATCAGTCCAAATATGAGATGTTTGGTTCCAAACGCCGTGTTTTTGTGATGAACTCCGCAAGTGTGGTTCCCACTGTGAAGCATGGAGGAGGAGGTGTGATGGTGCTTTACTGGGGACACTGTCAGTGATTTATTTAGAATTCAAGGCACACTTAACCAGCAAGGCTACCACAGCATTCTGCAGCAATACGCCATACCATCTGGTTAGTGGGACTATCATTTTTTTTTCAACAGGACAATGACCCAAAACACACCTCCAGGCTGTGTAAGGGCTATTTGACCAAGAAGGAGAGTGATGGTGCTGCATCAGATGACCTGGCCTCCACAATCACCCGACCTCAACCCAATTGAGATGGTTGGGGATGAGATGGACCGCGTAGTGAAGGAAAAGCAGCCAACAAGTGCTCAGCATATGTGGGAACTCCTACAAGACTGTTGGAAAAGCATTCCTCATGAAGCTGGTTGAGAGAATGCCAAGAGTATGCAAAGCTGTCATCAAGGCAAAGGGTGACTACTTTGAAGAATCTAAAATATATTTTGATTTGTTTAACACTTCTTTGGTTACTACATGATTCCATATGTGTTATTTCATAGTTTTGATGTCTTCACTATTATTCGAGTAAAGGAGTAGGTGTGTCCACTTTTTACTGGTACTGTATGTCCTAACATAGCTATGCATTCTATTGTATTTCAACATGTCCTAATGTTGCTAATGCTACAACAAGATGGCTGACAAGGACTGACGAACGGACAAACAGACAAGATAGATGGAAAGTTAGACCGAAAGACAGACAGAAATACTGACAGAAGGACAGCAGGCCGACAGACAAGACAAGACAAGACAGACCGACAGACCTTGAGTGACAAGTGGTAGGAACGGACCGGCGGACAGACTGACACAGACAGACGGACGGACGGACGGACAGACAGACAGACAGAGGAACAAAGAGAGAAGGACAGATGAACGGACGGGCGGACAGACAGACAGAGACCGACCTTGAGGGCCAGGTTGTAAGTGACTCTGCTCCACAGGTCCCTCTCATCCGTCAGTCTGGCCACCTGTCCCTCCAATCTCCTCCTCTGCATCTCATACAGGCCATGGTACTCTCCCACCACACTGAGGACACAGGTACATAGAGGTCATAGGTCATACATCCTAGTACAGTTTATAGTACAGTAGATAAGAGTTGTTCCTACTTGTTCATATTTAGCCATTTGTGTACATATTATCCCAGATTATTTTCAGAGATTTCATCTTTGCAAAGTTTGCACAATTTAGATAGGGGGTAGAAGGATAGGAGACATAAAGCATATTCAGATAGGGGATAGAAGACAAGGAGCAAAGCTTAAATCATTAAACTTAGTAAATAGTGTCCGTGTACAGTATGCACAGCAGCAGGTATGATGGCCAATCAGTCACTTACTCAGAGTTCTTCTGTGATTGTTCCAGAGCCTTGGCCAGCTCCTCCTGTGCTCTCTCAGCCTGCTTGGACACATACTCGTCATGCTCCCTCATCTTACACAGCTCTCTGAAGTGCACACGCACAAGAATACACAGACAAAAATCATATACATAGCTAAAGGGAAAAAAATCTTCTAAATGATGTACTGTATATATCAATATAGATTCTGTAATTGCAGACACCCCCCCCCCCCACACACACACACACAGTCCCAGGCTCACGTGTTAAGCTTAGAGATGGAGCTCCTGAAGCAGATGATCTCCTCTGTGAGCCTGCGGTCCAGAGCTCTCTGGGCCAGTGTCTCTGTGTGGAGACCCTTCAGCTGCCTGGGGATACGGTCCAACAGAGCCACATACCTCTGTCTGGACCACAGGAGCACACAGGGAGGGACACAGTTAGACCTACACTGAGTATACCTTCCTAATATTGAGTTACACCCCCCCTTCCTTTTTGCACTCAGAACAGCCTCAATTCATCAGGGCATGGACTCTACAAGGTGTTGAAAGTGTTCCACAGGGATGTTGGCCCATGTTGACTCCAATGCTTCCCACAGGTTTGTGGTTGACCATTTAAAAAAAAACATTTAATTGAATTTAGTTACTATCTTGTCTCATCGCTACAACTCCCATACGGGCTCGGGAGAGAAGAGCCATGCGTCTTCCGAAACACAACCCAACCAAGGCGCGCATCCAACCCGGAAGCCAGCCACACCAATGTGTCGGAGGAAACACCGTGCACCTGGTGACCTTGGTTAGCGTGCACTGCGGCCCATTGGGCGCGATATGACAAGGATATCCCTACCGGCCAAACCCTCCCTAACCCGGATGACGCAAGGCCAATTGTGCGTCGCCCCATGGACCTCCCGGTCGCGGCCGGCTGCGACAGAGCCTGGGCTCGAACCCAGAGTCTCTGGTGGCACAGCTTAGACCAGTGTGCCACCCGGGAGGCTTCAAAATCCTTCTTTAATCTGTCTCCTCCCCTTCATCTACACTGATTGAAGTGGATTTAACAAGTGACCTCAATAAGGGATCATATCTTTCACCTGGATTCACCTGGTCAGTCTATGTCATGGAAAGAACAGGTGTTCTTAATGTTTTGTCCACTCATTGTATGAACTGGATCCTGGATCGCATTCATAAGGGCACACTGGAGAAAAAGGTTCATGGAGTCCCCTCCCCCCTGTACTTACCTGAGCTTAGCCAGGAGCTGTCCTCTCTCAGCACACTCCACACTGACCTGTCTGATCAGCTCATGGAACACTATGTTGTAGATGTTCTGTTCCACACGCACCAGCTCTAGAAGGCCTTGCATCTGGGTAGGGGGTCACAGAGATGATGTGTGTCTCAAATGGCACACTATTCACTACATAGGGTAATACTTTGACCCCGGACCCATAGGGCTCTGGTCAAAAGTATTACACTATAGGGAATAGGGTGCCATTTGGAACGCAAACGATATCATCAAACATATTTAGTGGACAAGGCACAGAGAAAAAAATGAGCTAAGATGGTTGGATTAAGTCAACGGTAATGTCCTGTCCAATCCAGTTCAGTTACATACATTATGTCACTTCAGGAAACTTACATATGTTACCTATGCCAATTCGGTCACACTTGATTTGAACTGTACGTCATTACAGTGTCATAATCTTGTCATAAACATGACAACAAATGTGATAAAATGTCAGAGACAGAAAGCTATAGAATAAACATGATACTGTTTGCATCCCAAATGGCACCCTATTCCCTATATAGTGCATTATTTATATGCCCTGGTCGAAAGTAGTGCACTACCTAGGCAATAGGGTGCTATTTGGGATTGACCCTGTGTCCTGGTTTACCTGTGACAGTCCAGTCAGTGCTCTGTACTCCTGGTTGACCCCTGCTCTGTCCAACATCTCATCCATCACCTTCATCAGCTGCACTGCCTCCAGCCGCCCACTGGGCCTCCTGAGGCATACACACACACAAACACACATATACACACACACGTACAAACACACACACACACACACACAAACACACGCACACACACGTACAAACACACACGCACGTACAAACACACACACGTACAAACACACACACGTACAAACACACACACACACACACAAGTATACACACACACACGTACAAACAAACAAACACACACACTCACAAACACACACACGCACACACAAACACACACACAAAAACGCACACACACACGCACAGAAACACACACATAACAGTGGTCACCAACCCTGGTCGTGAGAGCTACAGTGTGTGTACAGATCAATAATCTGATCAGCTGAATTAGGTGTTAGTGCTGAGATAGAACAAAAGTCTGCACTTCCTGTAACTCTGATTACTGCTATAGACATTTGCCATGTTGTTACAGTCATTCAGAACACTGCATGTTGACATGATCACTTTTTCACTCACATTGATGGAAAGACTTTGAGCATCCTTTCGTCGTCCTCCAACAGTACTGTGAATTTACTAAAACGGGAGAGAGGAATAGAAGTCAGCGGAGGGGGAAAATACAACACACAGTAGAATCTTCCTCACTCACTCGTCATAGCACTCCAGTCCTTGAACCCCTTTGTTTTTCACAATGTGATATTCCTCTGGGATGAGGCTCTCCATAAGGCTCATGTCCTGGGGAGAACAACACAAGGGCCTGTTAAACAACACAGAACAGACTGTGTCTGGTAATGACCGTGTCTGGAATCAGATCAATTCATTGACGATGGCCACACATTTAAAGGCAATGGCATTTGGGTGCACTCGTTTGCATCTCCCGCTTCCCCGGTGCGTGGAGATTTCACTTTAGGACCAATGGAATGGTCTAAAATGTGCAGCCTATGCCAATCTGGGGCCCCGGACATTGCAAAATATAAGCGTCCATTTGTGTTTTTATATGCATGTCCGGGCTCTGCTTGCCTTTTGAATGCCCTGTGTGTGGGTGGTGCCCCTGTCAGCCATGGGTGGCAGGGGAATCCTCTCCCTCTGAGAGGCCATGGAATCACACAAAAAGGAGATGTCCCTGAGCCAACACACAGTACACAACACAAAACAATCACAGACAGAAAATGAGTAATGCATTTTGCTATAAACATTTAGATACACTGATATGGCAGCTCATGTCCCCTTTGCATTGCAAATTCCCAACAAGAATTCGTATTGGTCAAACCTGCCCGCTCCAGTCAATGACGTTGGTTGGTCGAGAAAGTATTTGTATTTCTTGCGTCCAACTGGGTGATGCCAAACCGCGTCCGTGTGTCGTATTCCATAGACCTAAGGGAGGCAGTTAAACCAAGAATAAACAACCATAGACAAACAAAAAAAACGATTTACTTACAAACAATGTAGTGTGTCATGTGAGAGGAATCTGGTTAGACTTGACTCTGGCATTTGACATCTATGCTGGACCAAACCGCACTAAAGCCCTGGATCAGTTACCATACATAAACCATACCTTGAAGTCTTTGGGGGTCTTGGTTAGCTTTGGGGGTCCCAACCTATCATGGGGACAGATGGTTGAGGTGAGGGTGGCCAGGAGCTCATCTGGGATCAAGTCATTCTGCATCGGGACAAGCTGCATCTTTGATCGATCTGTCACTGGCACCTGTTTCTCTTTCAGCTCAGGGAGTTCTAAAAGGGCTGAGGACAGACACAAACATACAACATAATGCTCAATTGAGTCAATCAATCAAATGTATTTATAAAGGTGTTCTGCAAAGTATTGTATTGTAAGGGAAAATGTCTGGAAGCTGAAATATTGGAATTCATAGGTACATAATAGAGAGAGAGCACATGTTCTGCCACAGCTACTGTTGCAAGCTATATGTAACTAGGGCCAGTGCTATGTAAGAACCTTGGGGCGTCCCCCCAACCAACCTTAACCATTTTAAAATGTCAACTCCAGGGACGTCCGAAGGATCCCGGATAGCACAAACCGTGTAGCTAGTAGCTAGCTTAACAAGCAGGATAGAAACACCACGCATACACCTGTCTGTCCATAGTTTACCTCTGTCATGATCTTCCACAGGCGATACAAGAGAATGACTTGACTTTATCCTTCGGCCCTCTGGTTTCGGTAAGACAGGAGGTGACGGGCTTGATTTTATGGATGCAGACATCCTCAACTAACATTAGCTAGCTACAAAATGTAAACAATAATACTAATTATAGCGAGCTATCTAACGTTAGCCAAAAATAGCCCAATTAACATTAGCATGTTCGCATGTAGTCGATAACTCGCCACTTCCAAGCAACTTTGTTCTGCATAGCGTTGTTATAAATATTAGCGTCCATGAGAGAGCAAAGTAGCTAGCTAAAACCTCACTGAAGAACTTTAGTGTCACTGGAATTATTTCAAAACTCCTGTCAGTCACTTCCCCCCCATGGAGTTGTTGCTATGGACGCTCAACTGCAGCAAATGGGCGTGTCTGTAGACGAGGAGGGTCGGAGGAAAGCCCTCGTTCCCATGGAGAGTCCAAATTTCATAAACCCAGTCCCAGGAGGTTGGTGGCACCTTAATTGGGGAGTACGGGCTCGTGGTAATGGCTGGAATGGTATCAAATACATCGAGAGCATCCTGACCGGTTGCGTCACAGCCTGGTATGGCAACTGCTCTGCATCTGACCGTAAGGTGCTACAGAGGGTAGTGCTTACATCACTGGGGCCAAGCTTCCTGCATTGGTCTCAGAGCATTTCGTGTTATATTATATGTAAATCAGAGACTATGATATGTTACGAACTACAAATCGTATTAAATGTTACGAACTGCAAAACGTAAAATATCTTACGAATTGTAGCTGGTTAACGTTAGCTAAACTAGGGTTTAGGGCTAAGGTTATGGTTACTTTTAGGAGTTAAGTTAAAAGGTTGGAGAAAGGGTTAGCTAAAAGAGAGAGTTCATGTTAGGGTTATAGGCGATGAGAGGGTTAGCTAAAAGGATAAGGGGAAGGGTTAGCTAAAAAAAGTTGTAAGTAGTTGAAAAGTTGGTAATTAGCTCAAATTTGAACTCGCAACCTTTGGGTAGCTAGACATTCGCGTTATATTGAAGCGGATTAAACAAGTGACATCAATAAGGGATCATAGTTTTCACCTGGATTCACCTGGTCAATCTATGTCATGGAAAGAGCAGGTGTTCCTAATGTTTTGTACACAATGAAATTGTTATTGTCCAATGCTGACTATTCTAACTATTTGCTGTATAATCAAATACAAACAATTTATGAATTAAAAAAAAACATGCGACTAATCACAATAGCAAGTAAATCAATGTTAGTAGACAATAGTTAATCAGGTGGCAAGGCATGGGAATGTTTCCTGGGGAGTGTCAATGCTTGTTATCACTTTAGTGTTGTTTTGCCCATTTAGCCACACCGATTTTAGGTTTAAGCATATTTTGTAACGTTTTGAGCAGTGGTGTAAAGTACCTAAGTAAAAATACTTTTAAGTACTACGGTATCTGTACTTCACTTTACTATTTATATTTTTGACAACTTTTACTCAACTACATTCCTAAAGAAGATAATGTACTTGTTACTCCTTACATTTTCCCTGACACCCAAAGGTACTCGTTACATTTTGAATGCTTAGCAGGACAGGAAAATGGTCTAATTCGAGTACTTATCAAGCGAACATCCCTGGTCATCCCTACTGCCGCTGATCTGGCAGACTCACTAAATACAAATGCTTCGTTTGTAAATGAAGTCTGCGTGCTGAACTGTGACTCTGGCTATCCGTAAATGTAAAAAACAAGAAAATCGTGTTGTCTGGTTTGCTTAATATAAGACATTTTAAATGATTTATACTTTTGATGCTTAAGTACATTTAAAACCAAATACTTTTAGACTTTAGACTACTCAAGTAGTATTTTACTGGGTGACTTTTACTCGAGTCATTTTATTTTAAGGTATCTTTTACTTTTACTCAAATATGAAAATTGGGTACTTTTTCCACCAGTGGTTTTGAGTTTAAAACATGTTAAAATGATTCAAACGTAGGCCTATGCTATGTTTATGTGTAGGTCCATCCACATAATTATATATAGAACAGTATTGTAATGTTTCTTTATTGACTTAAAATAATATTTTTTTTGTAACACAATGTGGTTTTTTGGGTCCAAGATTTTTTTTAAATAAATGGAGTTAATTAATTGTCTTCATATCTGTGTCCTCTGTCTATATCCTCTATTCTCACATTTCTATGACACTCAGACATATCCGAAAATTGTAGGGACTAAATGTACTATATTTTTAATTGGTTTCTAAATGGATTATGTAAAGATTCGAAAAACCGCCTTCATCTCTGGTTTATGTCTGTAGTCCACGCTGGACAAGCGCGTGCGCATTGTGTGCAATGATTTCCAACAAGCAACCCCATTGGGTAAGAATTTGGAAACGTGATTGGCGTAGTACTCTCACGCAGTCTTGTAGTGCGGAATGCTTCTTCCTTTACGGTAGGTTGGAGTCTCTGTTACAACTGTAACGTTATAAATCCTCTAACAACATCAACTGACTCATAGACAAATGCCGTGTGTCTGTGTGGATTAGGGTACAAAATATTTGGAGGTACCTTGCTGTAACAAGATTGTCAGTCCATTTGTGGGACACAATGTCGTCTTCCGTTCCTTTTCACACACAGCTCACCTCCATTATGGAGGTCTTGATGAACGCGGCCGTGTCAGAAATATGCGAACTTGTGGACGATGGATACGCCGTTTTACACTTGGAAATATCTCGAAGTCAAAAAGAAAATGACGTTTTGAGGGAGAAGTTACATATAATGGAGACACGTAATGCGCATGGACATGGAAAGAAGTCAGTTGGCCTAGCTCACGAGCGCTCCATCAGAAATCACCTCCCAGTGAGACCAGTCCTCAACTTGGGTAACTTTTGTTTACAATTGCAGGGATTTAACCAATGTTTTTGATACCACCACTAGTTTACTATCCACCGTAGTCAATTCTATAGTTTGCATGGGTTTTCTCCTAATTTCTGTTGTGCCAGGTCCGTTTTTAACTCTTTTTGTGTATTTAGAGACTGGTGAAAATCGATATAACGGGAGTCCCATGGGGAAAGAGTTGAACGACCTTTGCAGCGATGAGGAGCATCCAAGCAACGAAAATGAAGATTCTATAAAACAGTCTTGTGCTGTCATGAAGGTAGATGACTAATAATGTGGAAAATGTTAACTACGGTTTCAGGCACCCTAGTTAAAAATGTAGTACTGGTATGATACTCTAGGACAGGGATACTCAAGTACTATTTGAGAAGGTCTGGTCACACAAATTTCCTAGGTGGTTAAGATCGGATTGGATAATGCAATTTATCGGCGTAGTAACAAACCGTCACGTCGCAACCCATGCAACCCCAATCTGCTCACACCCTCTTGTTTGCGGAGAGAAAATGTTGCATTTTTAAAGCAGATTTCACACAATTCTGCACATTTTGCATGGGGTAGAGATTTTTTTTGTTACTGTTCTAAAGTGAATTTCCAGAAATTTTCTACGCATTCTCCCATGTCTTATGTGTGTTTATATGATACCAGGGGTTGAAGCCCCGATTGAGTAAAAAAGCCCCAACTTTATATTTAATTTTTTCGGAACCCGCAGTCCGAATTGACCGCGTTCTAGGTCCAGATCCGGTCCGCCAGTTGAGTATGGGGGGTCTAGGAGTCCTTCTCAATGGTCATAAAAAAAGTGCATATTCAATACATACAACAATACAGACCATACTTATATAATGATCTATGAGACGTCATATTGTTGAAAACTTTTAAAGAAAGGATGAATCTGGTTCCCTTACAGTCTATGGTGAAGGAGATGCGTAAGCCTGGGTGCATCCAAATCAAAGAGGAAAGACTGGAGGGCACCATAAGCCTACAGAATTACCCAATGATAAAAGGGGAGAGTAAGTGCAATGGAAGCCTATAATAAATTGTAAAATGCCAGTCATATGGAATGGAATTATCTATAATAG
This sequence comes from Oncorhynchus mykiss, assembly GCF_013265735.2. Lineage (NCBI taxonomy): Eukaryota > Metazoa > Chordata > Actinopteri > Salmoniformes > Salmonidae > Oncorhynchus > Oncorhynchus mykiss. Next base: position 14,216,728 of record NC_048565.1, on the reverse strand, counting down.
AAAATACCAACCCCATCTTAGAATGATTTCTCCAAATGTCAAGGAAAGGCAATTATACACTATGATTCACTGTTCAGTTATATTTAATCAATTATTTCCTCTCTATAGGCAGTGTTGAATCAGGTGCTGATGAAGACAAAAGCGATGTGATTGGGCACACTCAGACCGACAGTCTCTTTGAGGACTATGATTCTCACATCAACGCAGACCAAGAAAGCGAGAGCACGTTCCAGAAACTTCAGCATACGAACGTTGCACACCACGTACAGAGGCAGGGATACTCAGGCTTGTGGACACCAAGAAGCACTGAAACAGATTCTGAGGATCCAGCTTGCTCTTATGCTGCAGAAATGAGCCCCACTCGTGTCACAGCTCACACAAAGCAACAACGACAGACTTCCGTAGCTGAGGAAACGTTGTTCGCTGTTGAATCTCACAATGTGAAACCAGAGGCTGCAATGCTTGATTCTGGACCCTATGAAGAAAAATATCAATCTAGCAGTAATGATAATTATTATGATAATGATAGCAGTAATGATTTGCATCTGCAAAACAGCATCTCTTCCGAGGCTAGTGAAAACTTTGGAAATATTTTCTCTAACAGTCAAGAAAATATGAGAGAGAACACCGCAAGGTCAAAGGTGGGCATAGTCCAACGCTACATGGCAGGACATACAATTCAGCACAGGGTTGGCAAGCGAGAAAAACGGTTTGTTTGTGGCTTCTGTAGAAAAAGTTTCACTTGTCCAAAGTATCTTCAGTCTCACCAGCGGGTTCACACAGGAGAGAAACCCTTCAGCTGCTCTCAGTGTGGGAAGAGGTTTGGCCAAGCCGGTTATCTGAAGAAACATCAGAATGTCCACACGGGAGAGAAACCATTTGTTTGCCCACTGTGTGGAAAGCGGTTTGCGGACTCTAGTAATCTCATCAGACACAAGAGTGTTCACACAGGAGAAAGACCCTTCATCTGCATACAGTGTGGGGAGAGGTTTGCTGCGAAAGACAACCTTAGAATTCACCTAGAGAGAAACCATTCTGGTTGCTCAAGTGCTGGAGATGTGATGTCACCGAGTATACCGTGAACACGATTAGTCATGAATAATTCAGCATTTTAACATTTTTGACTGAACTCGTTTTGTCTTTAGTGGGCTATTTAACATTTACAGTTGAGGACTAGTTTTGTAACAAAATGAATGGAATTATAAAACAAATCATTTTTAATGTGTGCCTCCATTAATATTCATATTTCAAAAGTGCTGCAAGCAATATATGAAAGGTGCAATAAACTTTTTTCAGAATTGCTCCTGAAAATGTATGTTTTTGTGAAGTAAACAATTTGAAGAATAAGGCCGTGACCTCTGCGATTTCCCTGCAAATGAAGGCTATTTTTTAAAATTGGTTTTTATTACAAATGGTCGAAATTTGTAAGACTTATCATTTTGTTTAACAATACGAAAAAGCGGCCATCAGCAGTAGAAATGATAACAAAGCAGACTGTCTTTGATTCAGTAAAAACCTGAGGGATGAGACTGGGGATATGTAACCCCTCTCAAATTCAGAACTATGGATGACTGACCATCTATGATATCAAAATTATAGTTTGAACCATGTTTTGAGGCTATATTGTTCACATGTTCTATGTTTACAAACATTGGAGAAAAACAAGCTTATATTTTGGGTTCTGATGGGGCACGACAGTTGAACAAAGCTCATGAGGCATTTAGAAGTTAAATTCTTCAAGAATCAATGAATACATATTTTTTATAAGTCCAAAAATGGATGTAACAACTGCTGATTGCCCCTTTAATAGCACAAATCATATTATAGCATTGACAATATTGTTAACAGCATTAACTGTAGTGATTATGGTAACAGTAATACAAATAAAACAATGCTATTCTTAATAGTATTAACAATATTATTAATAATATTACAATTATAAACTTTAGAAAACACATTTTAAACACATTGTTATTTAGCCCATTCGTATTACATGATGTCCCAAAATGAAAAATGTACTGGACATGCATATTGCACAGTACATAATTGCCTGTACGTTGTGTCGCAGCAAAAGGGTGTCCATTCTACTCAGGAGCAATTCTAGTTTATAATCCATCAAAATAAACAAGAAAGTAACTCAACAATATTAGAGAATAACACATAGTGTATAATACATTTCAATTTTCAGGCCTTCGTATCTGCAGAATATCCCTCTACCTGTACAACTGTACTTGTTGTTCGTATGAGTTTCTCTCATAATACAATATGCTCATTACATAATTGTACAGTTGGTCCTACAGTTATTTACATTGATTACCACAATGTTACAACATGTACAATATCTGTGAAATTGAGATATTTACAATAGATATGTGTATTCACAGTCCTGCTGCAACATAAAGATAAGTGTCACCTTGATACAAAACTTTTCATATTCATTTTTTTCGGCTTGATATGCCAAAAATAACAATGCACACACACAATGCTTCATTATTCTCCATTCTCAAATCTACTTGTTAGACATCACATGCATTTTCCTGCATTTCTGGATATTGCATCCAGGAGCACGTAGAATGTCTTGTCTTGACAGTCTTTCGTCATTCCAGCAGTTACTTCCCTGGTTTCTCCCAGGATGGCAGGATGTAAACTTCACAGATATTTTACATTCTTGAACATCCAGATTGAAAGGACTATATATATATATATATATATATATATATATATATATATTATTTAAACTCCTCATTGCATCAGCATTTCCAATCTCGCTGGATGTTTCTCCAAACACTAGAGACTCAAAGTATATACAGCTCTGAGGTCGAACTCTGGCAGTAACCTCATTAGTTGTCACTCTCCCCAGTAAGAACACTTGTTGTTTGGTGCTGGCGCCTATGCACACTGAGTAAAACACATCATTCTCATTCTTGTCTCAATGAGCAAGAGAGAAGTATTGAACAGTATTACTAAATCACAGTGTCTACCAAATATAACCCAGAGGATTGGAAGAGTAAAACATGTGCCTTCATGGTAGTCTGGTGGCTGTTTAACAGAAACAAGTAGCCTATACTACAAGTATCCTAATGGAGACCATACCTTGTCAGCTCAGGGATTCGATCTAGCAACCTTTCGGTTACTGGCCCAACGCTCTAACCACTAGGTTACCTGCCGCCCCAAAGATTAGTTCCCTTACACTCTGTCAAGGGTATAGTTCAGGTAAGGGGCGCACTGAATACCTCTTGTTGTAGAAGCTTGTTTGACTTTCTGATCCTTATGTTTCACACTATCGTGGCTGATGTGCTTTGGTTGTAGTTTTTCAGCATGGGGACGGTCATCCGGATCTGCCGTCCTGTCATGAGTTGCGCTGGTTTGCTCCCGTTGCACTGATAGGCGTGGCTCGGTAGCACATCAAAGCTGGTTGTTTGAGAATTTGTTTAGCTGTTTGACAGCTTTTTCTGCAGCGTCGTTTGCCTGCAGGTAATAGAGGCTGGAGGTGGTATATGGATGAAACCATACTTCTTTCTGAACTCGTCTAACTCAGTACAGACAAACTGGGTAGCGTTGCCGCTAACGAGTTTGGTAGGAATCCCCCATCTCACTTGTGGTAGTTGGTAGATGGTCTATGTCTCTGGAGAAGTATTCCACCACTTCAAGGTATTTCTTGCCCTCTATTGCTCACACAGGTCAACCGTGATCTTCTGACACAGACCTTTTAGATAAAGGTGTCGTAACATGTGGCCCTCTCTTTTGAGTTGGTTTATTCTCTGTACAGAACTTGCATGATGTCACTTTTCTTGCTTTGTGGGTGCTGATGCCCGGCAACCACACAGACATCTTGGGCCTTTCTCTGGCACTTTGTCAGCCCCATGTGACCTTTGTGTATCGGTTGTAGAACATCTTCTTCCTGTGAAGCTGGGATGACGATCCCGTCTTGATTCAACACTAGTCCATCCAGCTCTCGCTGTGTAGTATCCCTGTAGCGAGTAGGGTAGCTGCGCTATTCTCTGAGGCCAGCCTTTCGGATGTGGCTGATAACCATTTGGAGGTCTCGGCCGCTGCATGTCACCTCTCTGATGTTATCCAGCCTGTGTGTAGACTGTAGACACTGGTCTGCTTTCCACCACATGCTTGGACTTCTTCTTCTTCTGACTGATTTGTTTTCTTTCAGTGGGTTTCTGGCATTGATTATCCATGCCTCCATTAAGCAAATGTGTTTTGTAGATGGTTGTCTTGTTTTTGATTGTCAGGTTGTGGTTAATCCATACTTCCCCCATGGTCCACACTCTTGGACCGCAACATACAGTTGAATCATTGAGGCCTTTTTAACATGGGCTTCTCATAGCCTATTCATACTTGATATCGTACGCAAGTGGTCCATCTATGGCAAATCCTAAGAAGAACGACACCTTTTCAGTGCTGAAACCACTTCTTATTCCACCCAGATAGGCTGGCCGAACTGGGATTTTGAGTTTGCCATAATTGGCATAAAGTTCTGATTGCTCAACGGTTCCATTGACCCTATAGAGACGGTCAACGATTTCCCTCTCCTTAAAAATGTTTCCACTCCGCCAAAGTTGGGCCAAATCAGCACGTGGTAGGCGTGAAAAACACTCATCAAGTTTGGGTTTAGTTACAAGTCTTTGTAATCCTTTTTTTGGACCCAAGTAGAAGTGAGCAATGGTGCTGCTCTTTCTCAACAAATAAGACATTTGCCTGTGGGATGACTTCCCAAGTGAGTTCACATATGCCCTTATATTGGTGTCTTCTGCATTTGAATCTGGCCAAAGCAACAACAAAGCCAGATAGTATGGCTCTGGGTAGGGATGTTGCAATCCTATATCTTGCAATGTTTTCTTAAGAATATCACTGAGTTCATTGTGTCTCTTCACGTGTTTAGATCTTGGCTTCAGTGTGTGGAGAATTATATTTACCAAAATGAAATTGGTTTCTACTTTTCTATTTTGCACAGAATTCTGGCGCAGGAATGTGTAGCATTCTGTGATTTTTTCCACTTCCTCTGCAGTCTTGTCGATCTTTTGATGCAACTTTGCAAGTATCCCTGCAAAGGTGTCTGCATTATTTTCCTCCAGAAACATCCTATGCTCTTCAATATCCACGCTTAATCTGAGTTCAGGTTTGTCCGCTCGTTCTTTAAATATTTCCGCTGGGGAAGAGCAGACCAGTGTTATGTATCTGGTGAAATGATCAGAGATTTTCTTCTGATTCAATGATTCAAGCTCTCCTGTATTGTTTCCTTTTATGTATGTGAAGTAACCATTGAAGAATTCAAAAACTTCCTTGACCTGAGGTTTCAAAGCAAGGAGAAATTGTGTATGTTCTTTGATAATATCAACATATTTACTGTTGATTTCGTTATCTTCTTTGGGCACATGTTTGATGGGTAATGTTCCTTTCAGAAAGCTCTGCATGTACATCCTTTTCACTTTATCAGTACCTTCAAAGAATGGCAGGTTGCTTATCATTTCAAAGACTGTCAGTGTAGTTTCCATCTCTCCCACATAACCAGAGGTGTTGTAGGGTGTTTTTGTGAGATTTTCATCAGTTTGCTCTTCCGTTTCATTCTTCATGGCCAGCTTTTGAGCCATTTGAAAGGCATTTGAGGCTTTTTGTGCTATCTTTAGGTTAGTCTCAAAGTCCTCTGGCTTGAGTGGAGTCTTTAGCTTTTCACTCTGAATATTGTGTTTAAGATTACTTTTGTAAACCTGTCCAACTGTATCAGCTGTGTATGAGTTTTCTTTGACGCCCATGGCCTTTACTGCCCAAATGAGTGCTTGGGGAAAATCTTGCTCATAGAGGTAGAGATACCTTGCAAGAGCTTGAGGAATAGATGCCCTTGTAACAAACCGGGAAGATGCTTTCACAAAGATGTCTCGGATGTTTTGTCCTCCCTCTTGACTGTGAATCTTTTCTATCAATGGAGAAAAATGAGTCGCTCCAACTTTTTTGCGCTGCCTTTCAACTAGCACACGTTGAATTGTTAGCATGAGGGTGTCTTTTACTACACAGGGTTTGAACAATATATCATAGTGCAGCATGTCCAAGGTTATTTCACTCCGTTTAATGTTGTAGCGTCTGTCCAACTCTTCAAGACATGCAGAGGCTATATCATGATGAAGGATTCGAATTGCTTTGTATCCTCCACGTTCCTCAACATTTAATTGTTTTAGCAAATTGGAGTAAGGCTCCATTCTGTCAAGTACACGATCTTCACCCCAGTAAGCCATTCGCAAACTTTTCATCCCCAAAAATTCCTCACAGAGAGACATAGATATGTCTGATTCTGCATCATATGAGTTCAACAGTGCTAAGAAAGCAAGGAGTTGAGCTTTCTTTGTGCTCATGTCCAAGTCCTTCAGAGTGTTGCTCACAACACCAGCTATGTACTTCTTGTCAAAGTTACTCTTCATGATCATAAAACTGTAGAAGTTTTCAGGTTTTTCATGACTTTCTTTAAGTTCCACCAGTTTTTCCTCAAAATCATCTTGTTCCTTTTTGGTCAGTTTAGCAGTTATCTGCAGTCTGTTTGTTGAGCAGTGTTTGAACTGGTCCTCAGGGTTATGGCAACGAACACAACTCACAATAATGACTTTTGAGTTTGATGAATCTTCTACAGTTCTGCTTGTGTTTTCCTCTTCAAAAGCTTGACGAATGCAGTTCTGGAGAGCCTGTGTGTTCTCTGCTTCCTTTGAGTCATCTACTAACAGCAGAACTGGTGTGCATTTCTGGCTCCCGAGCCTCATTAGGTTTTTGACTTGAAAAGCCACTTCAGCTTTTGGTAATGTATTGTCCTTCAACACAGCACATCTGAACTCTCTGCGTAAATCCCACATAACATGCATGGCTAAGGTGGTGCCTCCGCAACCTGGGTGGTGGAACAAATTCAGCAAAACACATGTGGTTTTGGGATCTTGATATTTCACCATCTTTTTCAGATTGTCATATTTGTCTCTTCTAATGAAAGGCTTTGCTTTGGGTTTCTCACAAAAATAGAAGTTCCACCAGTTGACTTTACCCCCTCTGTAGAACTCCTCTTCAACTTTAATTTTGAAGTCTTGAAACTCTGTGCAATTTTCATCATAGACTTTCTCACATTCATTCTGACACAAAATGTCTAGAGCTGTCATCCGGTCTTCATCCTTTTGTTGGAGAACAACAGTGCTGGAGTCAGAAGATGGAAGGAGTCTTCCTGATGGCTGATTGTGTGGTCCAAGTGACATTATAGTACCATTGACTTCACCGAGTGTTAATTCAAATATTGATTGCCTGGTGATGTCAGACTCACATTTCTCCTGTATCAAGTCTTTCCATTTCTCAAATGTGCTCCTAGATTCACAAATACTCACAATGCTTTCCTCGGCATGTGAGTAGAATGCCAGGAAAGTATCAAAGACAGGATCTCTATCAGTTACAGGTGACAGTAGAAGAAATATGACAAGAGTTCTTCCATTTGGAAGAACTTCAGGTTTGCAAATGAATGAAACCATATGCTCAATCTCTCTGCGTTTTCCCCTGAACCAGTCTTTGTAGTCCAGCTGTCTATCCGATTCCCTGTCAAGGTCATGCCTCCCATTACAAAACACCCAGCTGGTCTGCTTATACAGGTTGAGATTTTTTATCACAACATTTGGTTCGCCTTGGAATTGGGCTGGGAGATGGAGATTTGCCACTCTTGATTCTCTGTATGAACTGCATACGCCACCAGGAGCTGCAGAGTCAGGATCAAAGTCCAGGACACAGAACAATTTCAACTTGCTCAGAAACTGTAGATGTTCTATTTGCTCACTGTGACACTTGTTCACAACAATAACGAATTGATCATAGTAGTCCATCATATTTCCTCCACAAGTTAACATGTTTTTCAATTTATCACCCTGATTGGTCTCTCTCCTCAAATCCTTTTTGGGGTCCTGTGCGGTCATCATTTGTGGACCTGAAGAAATAATTACAAAACTAAATCAATTACTGGTGATCCTAACAAATATTACTGATGGTCTTGTTTGTGACAAATTGACAATTATTACTTTTTAACCTAAAAACAGTTATATTGTATTAATACAGGTCCAATGTTAATTGGCTGTGATTGAGATTCAAAGACTCATTTGAATATTGTTTCACTTACCCATATCCCTTTTCAGACGGGCAGCCAGTTCATTGTGTTCGATTCTCCCTAGAATCTGAAGAGTGACATTCAATGTCTCTTCCTCATAGTGCTTTGTCATCGAGTCCGCTACTTCTGTGCGGGTCTTGCTGTCTTCCAAGTGACTCCGTGCAATCGGTCTATATCCATTCAGTTTTAGGTCTTTCAGAGAAGACTTAAAGCGTTTAAACTCGTCCTGATGTAAGTCATCAAGGGTATTCTGGAGCAAGGTAAGGGAACTTGGCGTGCTTGAGATCTGTGGGAATGAAATAGGGTTTGTTTTAAATGTTTTTTTTGGGGGGCCGAGAAGTCAATCAAAATGGTAATGGTTTGCTGCCACACACGTATTGTTGTGTTTAATTTGCAAATATAACCTGCTTTACTAAGCAAGGACTTACTGTATGTTGCGTGTGTGTGTGTGTGTGTGTGCGAGAGAAGCGTACCTCATTAAATAAGGAAGATGCTACACAACCCCTACCTTGGACGGTAACTTTTCTGCAACCATGGCCTGTGGTTTTGGTTCTTCCTTCTTTCGTGTAACCGTTTTCCCTGATGTTTCCACTATTTTGAGCTCTTCCGTGTTTGGTTCTGTCTTCATGGGGGATACAGTCTGAACTGGTAGAACTTGACATAGTTCTACTTGCTTCTCAGGTGTTTTCTGTAGATTTTCTTGGTCACCGTTGATGTGTGTGGGGGGTTGTAATATAGGCTCTGGTCCATTGTTTAACTTTTCTAGCATGCCAATTATTTTAACAGCAGGACCATGTTTAATGCCTAGTTCCACAAGATCATTCTTTTTGAAGCAAAACAGGCAATCGCCTGACACTTCCTCTTCCAAAATACGGTCTACATATTGGTGGTATACCTTCGCCTCTTCCCTTAACCACTGACAAACTTGTTCTGGTGTCCATTTCTTGACGTATGCAGGAAATTGTGATTTATGCTGTAATCCACTCTTCAAATCCTCAAGCATTGACACAATTTTCACAGCCGGACCATGTTTTATGTTCAGATCCAGAAGATCCTTCTTTTGGAAGTATTCTAGGTCTTCCCCTGATACCTCCTCTTCTAGCAACTTGTCTGCATATATATGGTGAATGTTAACCTGCGTCGTCAACCACTGATGAACTTCTTCCTTCGTCCACTTTTCAATCTGAATTGCAGATTCCATTGAATGGCTCATTGTGAATAAAATATTACTGAAATAGAAAAGAGAGACAAACCAAATTGTTTAGTTTTTGCTGTATGCTTCCCTGGTAGTTTTTTTTGCCTATACTTCAAGATTATATAATCAAATTCATGAAAATGTGGTAATTTAAATTAAGGTAGCCTATATCTAAAATATATATAGTGCATTCAGAAAGTATTCATACACATTTGACTTATTCCACATTTTGTTGTGTTACAGCCTGAATTCAAAATGCATTACATTTATTTTATTTCATGCCCATCTACACACAATACTCCAAAATAAAAAATTGAAAACAGGTTTTTTGAAATAATTGCAAATGTATTGAAAATTAAATACAGAAATATCTCTTTTACATAAGTATTCACACCCCTGAATCAATACATGTTAGAATAACCTTTGGCAGCGATAACAGCTGTGAGGCTTTCTGGGTAAGTTTCTCAGTGGTGTAAAGTACTTAAGTAGTATTTTACTTTCTTTTATTTAACTAGGCAAGTCAGTTAAGAACAAATTCTTATTTTCAATGGCGGCCTAGAAACAGTGGGTTAACTGCCTTGTTCAGGGGCAGAACAACAGATGTTAATTTTTACTTAAGTCGTTTTTTTTGGGGGGGGGGTGGGGGGGTATCTGTATTTTACTATTTACATGTTTGACTACTTTTACTCCACTACATTCCTAAAGAAAAAAATTTGTCCAATTCACACACACTTATCAAGAGAACATCCCTTGTCATCCCTACTGCCTCTGATCTGGTGGACTCCCGAAACACAAATGCTTAGTTTGTAAATTATGTCTGAGTGTTGTTGTGTGCCCCTGGCTATCCTTCAATTAAAAAAACAAAAACAAAAGTAAAAAGAAAACTGTGCCGTTTGCTTAATAATATAAGAAATGTGAAATTATTTATACTTTTACTTTTGATACTTAAGTATATTTAAAACCAAATACCTTTAAAATTATACTCAAGTAGTACTGGGTGACTTTCACTTTTACTTGAGTCACCTTAATAGAAAATATCTTTACTTTTACTCAAGTATGACAATTTGGTACTTTTTCCACCACTATGAGCTTTGCACACCTGGATTGTACAATATTTGTACATTATTATTAAAAAAATTATTCAAGCTCTGTCAAGTTGGTTGTTGATCATTGATAGACAGCCATTTTCAAGTCTTGCCATACAATGCCGTCTTGGTAAGCAACTGTACATTTGGCCTTGTGTTTTAGGTTATTGTCCTGCTGAAAGGTGAATTTGTTTGCCAGTGTCTGTTGGAAAACAGACTGAACCAGGTTTTCCTCTAGAATTTAGCCTGTGCTTAGCTCTATTACATTTATTTTTATTCTAAAAAAACTCCCTAGTCATTGTCGATGAAAAGCATACACATAAAATGATGCAGCCACCCCCATGTTTGAAAATATGAAGAGTGGGTACTTAGTGATGTGTTGTATAGGATTTGCCCCAAACATATCACTTTGTATGCAGGACAAAAAGTTAATAACTTTGCCACATTTTTTGCAGTATTACTTCAGTGCCATGTTCCAAACAGGATGAATGTTTTGGAATATTTGTATTCTGTAGACTACAATGTTGTTGATCCATCTTCAATTTTATTATTTTATAACCATTAAACTCTGTAACTGTTTTAAAATCACATTCGGCCTCATGATGAAATCCCTGAGCGATTTCCTTCCTCTCCGGCTAGTGAGTGAGGAAGGACGACTGTATCTTTTTAGTGACTGGGTGTATTGATAACCCATCCAAAGTGTAATTAATAACTTCACCATGCTTTTCAGAAAACATTTCTAAAAACATCCATTCCACTTTGACATTATGGATATTGTGTGACACAATATTGTGTGACACCAGTGACACAATCAACATTTTATCCATTTTAAATTTAGGCTGTGGAACAAGTGAATACTTTCTGAATCACTGTATTTGGTACTTTCTGAATCACTGTATTTGGTAGCCTACAGACAGATTAGTCTTCTCTTTTCATCAGAATCCATTTGCTTTCCAACCTGTGATTGTATTTTAAGGCCTGTTTTGGCTGCATGTAGACATGCCTTGTGATTGGGCTACACAATCCACAGCAATTGACAATTACATGAAGTTGATGCAAAGAGTCAATATTTGCAGTGTTGACCCTTCTTTTTTAAGACCTCTGCAATCCACCCTGTTATGCTGTCAATTAACTTCTGGGCCACATCCTGACTGATGGCAGACCATTCTTGTAAAATCAATGCTTGAAGTTTGTCAGAATTTGTGGGTTTTTGTTTGTCCACCCGCCTCTTGAGGATTGACCACAAGTACTCAATGGGATTAAGGTCTGGGGAGTTTCCTGGCCATGGACCCAAAATATCAATGTTTTGTTCCCCGAGCCACTTAGTTATCACTTTTGCCTTATGACAAGGTGCTCCATCATGCTGGAAAAGGCAGTGTTTGTCACCAAACTGTTCCTGGATGGTTGGGAGAAGTTGCTCCCGGAGGATGTGTTGGTACCATTCTTTATTCATGGCTGTGTTCTTAGGCAAAATTGTGAGTGAGCCCACTCCCTTGGCTGAGAAGCTACCCCACACATGAATGGTCTCAGGATGCTTTACTGTTGGCATGACACAGGACTGATGGTAGAGCTCACCTTGTCTTCTCTGGACAAGCTTTTTTCCAGATGCCCCAAACAATCGGAAAGGGGATTCATCAGAGAAAATGACTTTACCCCAGTCCTCAGCAGTCCAATCCCTGTACCTTTTGCAGAATATCAGTCTGTCCCTGATGTTTTCCTGGAGAGAAGTGGCTTCTTTGCTGCCCTTCTTGACACCAGGCCATCCTCCAAAAGTCTTCGCCTCACTGTGCATGCTGATGCACTCACACCTGCCTGCTGCCATTCCTGAGCAAGCTCTGTACTGGTGGTGCCCCGATCCCCGCAGCTGAATCGACACAAATCAATTCTTACACAGAACCCTAACCGGCTGCGCGCCTGCGCCATCGTAAGCCATTGTGTGCCATTGTGCATAAATATATTTTGTCCCCCTACACCAAACGCGATCACGACATGCAGCTTAAAATTTCACAACAAAATCTGAACCAATTACATTAACTTGGGGACAGGTCGAAAAGCATTAAACATGTATGGCAATTTAGCTAGTTAGCTTGCACTTGCTAGCTAATTTGTCCTATTTAGCTAGCTTGCTGTTGCTAGCTAATTTGTCCTGGGATATAAACATTGAGTTGTTATTTTACCTGAAATGCACAAGGCCCTCTACTCCAACAATTAATCCACACATAAAACCGTCAACCGTTTCCAGTCATCTCTCCTCCTTCCAGGATTTTTCATCTTTTAATTTATATGGTGATTGGCATCTAAACTTTTTTTTAGTATTACCACAACGACCGGCAAAACAGATCGTCTTTCCATCACCCACGTGGGTATAACCAATGAGGAGATGGCACGTGGGTACCTGCTTCTCTAAACCAATGAGGATATGGAAGAGGCAGGACTTGCAGCGCGATCTGCATCAGAAATAGAACTGATTTTTATCTATTTTAGCCCTTGGCAACGCAGACGCTCGTTGGCGCAATAATTGAATAACATGGATTTTAAAATTTATTTTGCAACACTGGCGCAAGCGACACCAGCGGTGTGGTCAGCCTGTTAGAATATCAGGCACTTTTCTATGACTCAAAAGTCTAACTGGCGCGAGATGGCACACGCGAGCAAGATGAAACATAATTGCTCGAGCAAACACTTGAGTCTAGAGAAGAAATGTGGCGAGCAGAGGACAGGCCAGTGTGGTGCGTGCAAATTATCTTTTGATCTTGCTAGTGTGACTGAGCGAGAGAACTGCATTTCCACAATTAATTAGAGAGTAGAGATTTTTGTTCACCTGAAGAAATACTTACTTTATGTCAAGACTTTACTGCACTTTCATAAATACGCCACATCCCGACTCCCCACAGGGATGTCTTCTCTCTCCCATCACACCAATTTTCCAGTTTGCTCCCCAATGACCAATTTGCTCTCACAACTGCTTACTTTACTTTTTAACAGGGAAATTCAAGACAATTAACATAGCCTGTAGCAGTCCACTGAAATGCAATTGGTCAGGTTTTTGGACCAATCACGGCTTGACTGCTCTCCGAACCGGATTTTCGACCAAAGAGATGAAAGGAGACGGTGAAAGGTGAATGATGGCTGATAATAATACAGAGCTAAGTTTGATCGTTTTTTCAGTAGAGAAACTACACTCAAAAAAATATAGAAACGCAACATGCAAAGATTTCTAAGATTTTACAGAGTTACAGTTTATATAAGGAAATAAATCAATTGAAATCTGTGGATTTCACATGACTGGAACTACAGATATGCATCAGTTAGTCACAGAAACCTTGTGGATCAAAAATCCAGTCAGTATCTGGTGTGACCCCTATTTGCCTCATGCATCTCCTGCGCATAGAGTTGATCAGGCTGTTGATTGTGGCCTGTGGAATGTTGTCCCAGTCCTCTTCAATGGCTGCGTGAAGTTGCTGGATATTGGCGGGAACTGGAACACGCTGTCGTACACATCAACCCAGAGCATCTTAAATATGCTCAATGGGTGACATGTCTGGTGAGTACAGTATGCAGGCCATGGAAGAACTGGGACATTTTCATCTTACAGGAGTTGTGTACAGATCCTTGAGGCCGTGCATTATCATGCTGAAACATGAGGTGAAGACAGAGAATGAATGGCACGACAATGGGCCTCAGGATCTTGTCACGGTATCTCTGCGTTCAAATTGCCATCAATAAAATGCAATTGTGTTCATTGTCCGAAAACGTATGCCTTCCCATACCATAAACCCACCGCCACCATGGGGCACTCTATTCACAACATTGACATCAGCAAACCGCTCGTCTACACGACGCCATATTGCCATCTGTCCAGTAAAGTTGAAACCGGGATTCATCCGTGAAGAGCACACTTCTCCAGTGTACCAGTGGCCATCGAAGGTAAGCATTTGCCCACCGTATCAAAACCCTGCTGAGGATGACGAGCTTTCCTGAGGCGGTTTCTGACAGTTTGCGCGGAAATTCAGTGGTTGTGCAAACTCAGTTTCATCAGCTGTCTTGGGGGCTGGTCTCAGATGATCAAGCAGGTGAAGAAGCAGGATGTGGAGGTCCTGGGGTGGCTTAGTTACATGTGATCTGCGGTTGTGAGGCCAGTTGGACGTTCTGCCAAGTTCTCTAAAACAATGTTGGAGGCGGCTTGTGGTAGATAAATTAACATTCAATTCTCTGGCAACAACTCTGGTGGACATTCTGGCAGTCAGCATGCCAATTGACACATCTGTGGCATTGTGTTCTGTGACAATCATCCAATCAGATCAGAGTTTATGACTCAAAGGGCTCCCTCCAAAGCATCGGGTCAGATGGTCTAGACTTGCTGACGTACCTCAACCCTCTCTATACTTCAATTCCAAAACATAGGAAATCGTGGATGTGGTATATTAACCCTTTGTACTTGTGGGATTTGGCCTACAGTTGAAGTCGGAAGTTTACATACACCTTAGCCAAATACATTTAAACTCAGTATTTCACAATTCCTGACATTTAATCCTAGTAAAAAATTCCCTGTCTTAGGTCAGTTAGGATCAACACTTTATTTTAAGAATGTGAAATGTCAATAATAGTAGAGAATGATTTATTTCAGCTTTTATTTTTTTTCATCACGTTCCCAGTGGGTCAGAAGTTTGCATAGACTCAATTAGTATTTGGTAGCATCGCCTTTAAATTGTTTAACTTGGGGTCAAACATTTGGGATAGCCTCCCACAAGCTTCCCACAATAAATTGTGTGAATTTGGGCTCATTCCTCCTGACAGAGCTGCAGTAACTGAGTCCGGTTTGTAGGCATCCTTGCTCGCACACGCTTTTTCAGTTCTGCCCACACATTTTCTATGGGATTGAGGTTAGGGCTTTGTGATGGCCACTCCAGTACCTTGACTTTGTTGTCCTTAAGCCATTTTGCCACAACTCTGGAAGTATGCTTGGGATTGTTTACGGTTGTCCATTTGGAAGACCCATTTGTGACCAAGCTTTAACTTCTTGACTGATGTCTTGAGGTGATGCTTCCCCTTTTTCCTCCAAACATAATTACGGTCATTATGGCCGAACAGTTCTATTTTTGTTTCCTCAGACCAAAGGACATTTCTCCAAAAAGTATGATCTTTGTCCCCATGTGCAGTTGCAAACCATAGTCTGGCTTTTTTATGGTGGTTTTGGAACAGTGGCTTCTTCCTTGCTGAGCAGCCTTTCAGGTTATGTCGATATAGGACTGGTTTTACTGTGGTCCTTTGCTGTTGTTCTGGGATTGATTTGCACTTTTTGCACCAAAGTATGTTCATCTCTAGGAGACAGAATGCGTCTCCTTCCTGAGTGGTATGACTGCTGCCTGGTCCCATCATGTTTATACTTGCGTACTATTGTTTGTACTGATGAACGTGGTACATTCAAGCGGTTGGAAATTGCTCCCAAGGATGAACCAGATTTGTGGAGGTCTACAATGTTTTGGTTGATTTCTTTTGATTTTCCCATGATGTCAAGCAAAGAGGCATTGCGTTTTACGGTAGGCCTTGAAATACATCCACAGATACACCTCCAATTGACTCAAATGATGTCAACTAGCCTATCAGAAGCTTCTAAAGCCATGACATCATTTTCTGGAATTTTCCAAGCTGTTTAAAGGCACAGTCAACTTAGTGTACGTAAACTTCTGACCCACTGGAATTGTGATACAGTGAATTAAAAGTGAAATAATCTGTCTGTAAACAATTGTTGGAAAAATGAATTGTGTCATGCACAAAGTAGATGTCCTAACAGACTTGGCAAAACTATAGTTTGTTAACAAGAAATTTGTGGAGTGGTTGAAGTTTTAATGACTCCAACCTAAGTGTATGTAAACTTCTGACTTCAACTGTATATGGATAGGGCTAAACTGAAATGTTTCTCACAGAAGAACTATGAAATGCATAACCATGGTAGCAATTGTTTTGAGATTATGGGAAAATTATTCAACCAAATAGGTGAGGACAACAATAGCAGAAGCATAAATATTAACGAAATCTGAATATACTCTGGATACAATCAGTAACATGAGAATAATATTCCTGGCAAATATGGGGTAGGTGCAACATAAGACAAAAACTTTTTGAGTTTGAGGGTTTGAGTGAGCTGACTAACTGGTGTCTCCAAGTGGACAAACCTCTCCAAAGTGTGCATAGTTCCTCAGTAATTTCAATGCACGTTTATGACTCAAAGAAGAGTCTAGGACTATAGGGAGCTTCTTTGAGCTCTTCTAGCTGTGTCGTTGAGGAACTAGAGCAAGCACAGTTGTAGTTGTTTGGAACACAACCCTACATCCTTACCATCACACAATTACTGTTCACGCAAACCAGAAACGTTCCATTATAAATCGCAATCTGGGTCAGGTGGGCATCATTTGAAAGCGTGTTATAAAATACGATATTAGGGTGTTAGGCTTTCACAATGCATTTCAGGAAAACAGATCGTTGTGAGGAATAATCGAAAGGAATCATTGTGAGTGCATTCAGATGTGTGCCACGGTTATTTTTCTTCACAAAAGTCAATTGATGCAGCGGTGTGTCAATCTAAGTAACATAATTTAAAAAATCTCCATCAAAATCCGTCAATTTAATCTAGACATATCTGCCGATGTCGCACTTTCGCATCAGCAGTGAAAGGTGGCAGAGCTAGTTGGTGTGTGAGACATCCCGAAAATCAGTCTTCTCACAAAGCGTCTGTAGTGTCCGAACACTCTATGGAAGGGGGAGACTCTCACAATGGTTCTCTCTGTTTGGTTCTATGACCCCCACAAGTGTCACGGGACTCGTCTGCAGATAACCGGTACCGGTTAAACATTTTTTAATGGAAGTACAGGACGGTTTTTGGTTCCAACCGCTGTGTCTTTGTGAGACGCAGAGTAGATGAACGGATCATCTCCACATGTGGTTCCCACTGTGTGCCTACCCAAAAAATGAGTTATATGTGTAAAAAATAAAATAATTATACACATACAGTGCCTTGCGAAAGTATTCGGCCCCCTTGAACTTTGCGACCTTTTGCCACATTTCAGGCTTCAAACATAAATATATAAAACGGTATTTTTTGTGAAGAATCAACAACAAGTGGGACACAATCATGAAGTGGAACGACATTTATTGGATATTTCAAACTTTTTTAACAAATCAAAAACTGAAAAATTGGGCGTGCAAAATTATTCAGCCCCTGAGTCAGTTCATTTTTCTTGTTCAAACATGCATTAAAACCCCCTAGAGTTTATTGATGCACTGGTGCTTAAATATAAGTAACATAATAAAATCATTACCATCAAAATCCATCAGTTTATGCTAGTGACTTGTCTGAAGGTAACCAGTACTGGATAAAAAGCTTAGTTTTGTGCCTACTCCCCAAAAAGTGTTTAAATATGTATAAAAAAATGCTTATATATATTTATATATTTTCTGTTCTGAGCTTTCTTATATCTCCTAGATATAGGACAGACACTTATTTTTGGACTGTCATTTTTGCCATTTATGAATGTGTTATTCAATGCGTTTCTATGTGCTATAGTAGTGAAAGGCCAAATTCAAAAGTTTACAAACAATTTTATATTTTAAACCTAAAGAGGTCCTAAAACTCCAAATCAAATAGCTAAATGATCCATAGTATGACCATCTTAAAACAATTCCACATGTCAGCTTCGAACCCCCGCCCCAACAGCTTAGACTTAAATACACAACATTTGTGTTCCAGGTTCTGAATCAAGGGTCTGGATGAAGATGTTCAAACTCTATCATATACAGTGCCTTGCGAAATTATTCGGCCCCCTTGAACTTTGCGACCTTTTGCCACATTTCAGGCTTCAAACATAAAGATATAAAACTGTATTTTTTTGTGAAGAATCAACAACAAGTGGGACACAATCATGAAGTGGAACGATATTTATTGGATATTTCAAACTTTTTTTAACAAATCAAAAACGGAAAAAATGGGCGTGCAAAATTATTCAGCCCCTTTACTTTCAGTGCAGCAAACTCTCTCCAGAAGTTCAGTGAGGATCTCTGAATGATCCAATGTTGACCTAAATGACTAATGATGATAAATACAATCCACCTGTGTGTAATCAAGTCTCCGTATGAATGCACCTGCACTGTGATAGTCTCAGAGGTCCGTTAAAAGCGCAGAGAGCATCATGAAGAACAAGGAACACACCAGGCAGGTCCGAGATACTGTTGTGAAGAAGTTTAAAGCCGGATTTGGATACAAAAAAAAATCCCAAGCTTTAAACATCCCAAGGAGCACTGTGCAAGTGATAATATTGAAATGGAAGGAGTATCAGACCACTGCAAATCTACCAAGACCTGGCCGTCCCTCTAAACTTTCAGCTCATACAAGGAGAAGACTGATCAGAGATGCAGCCAAGAGGCCCATGATCACTCTGGATGAACTGCAGAGATCTACAGCTGAGGTGGGAGACTCTGTCCATAGGACAACAATCAGTCGTATATTGCACAAATCTCGCCTTTATGGAAGAGTGGCAAGAAGAAAGACATTTCTTAAAGATATCCATAAAAAGTGTCGTTTAAAGTTTGCCACAAGCCACCTGGGAGACACCCCAAACATGTGGAAGAAGGTGCTCTGGTCAGATGAAACCAAAATTGAACTTTTTGGCAACAATGCAAAACGTTATGTTTGGCGTAAAAGCAACACAGCTGAACACACCATCCCCACTGTCAAACATGGTGGTGGCAGCATCATGGTTTGGGCCTGCTTTTCTTCAGCAGGGACAGGGAAGATGGTTAAAATTGATGGGAAGATGGATGGAGCCAAATACAGGACCATTCTGGAAGAAAACCTGATGGAGTCTCCAAAAGACCTGAGACTGGGACGGAGATTTGTCTTCCAACAAGACAATGATCCAAAACATAAAGCAAAATCTACAATGGAATGGTTCAAAAATAAACATATCCAGGTGTTAGAATGGCCAAGTCAAAGTCCAGACCTGAATCCAATCGAGAATCTGTGGAAAGAACTGAAAACTGCTGTTCACAAATGCTCTCCATCCAACCTCACTGAGCTCGAGCTGTTTTGCAAGGAGGAATGGGAAAAAATGTCAGTCTCTCGATGTGCAAAACTGATAGAGACATACCCCAAGCGACTTACAGCTGTAATCGCAGCAAAAGGTGGCGCTACAAAGTATTAACTTAAGGGGGCTGAATAATTTTGCACGCCCAATTTTTCAGTTTTTGATTTGTTAAAAAAGTTTGAAATATCCAATAAATGTTGTTCCACTTCATGATTGTGTCCCACTTGTTGTTGATTCTTCACAAAAAAATACAGTTTTATATCTTTATGTTTGAAGCCTGAAATGTGGCAAAAGGTCGCAAAGTTCAAGGGGGCCGAATACTTTCGCAAGGCACTGTATTTGCGTATGTATTACAGATGGCAGAACTTGAGATTCACGGCCTTGGTGAAGACACAGGAACTCGATGAGTCAACATTATGGCATCTTCGTCGATACCATGCCGTGTCTCTGGCAGAGTATGTGGTGATGAAGATGACACACCACAGGTATGTAACTGGAGTCCACCTCATAGTTTATGCATAATTTTGCAATTGGAATGTTTGATCAATAAAATATTATGAACTTTATATTTCCAGAACACTTTTTTTTTTTTTTCTGAATTTTTATCCCCTTTTTCTCCCCAATTTCGTGGTGTCCAAATTGTTGTAGTAGCTACTATCTTGTCCCATCACTACAGCTCCCGTACGGGCTCGGGAGAGACGAAGGATGAAAGTCATGCGTCCTCCGATACACAACCCAACTTAGCCGCACTGCTTCTTAACAGCGCGCATCCAACCCGGAAGCCAGCCGCACCAATGTGTTGGAGGAAACACCGTGCACCTGGCAACCTTGGCTAGTGCGCACTGCGCCCGGCCCGCCACAGGAGTCGCTGGTGCGCGATGAGACAAGGACATCCCTATCCCAAAAATGGCTAAAAAACTGTTTTTGCTTTGTCATTTTGGGGTTGTGTGTAGGTTGATGAGGGGAAAAAACGATTTAATCAATTTTAGGATAAGGCTGTAACATAACAAAATGTGGAAAAAGTCAAGGGGTCTGAATACTTTCTGAATGTACTGTATAGGCCTAAGGCTGAGACAATAAGAAGACACCGTGGCAGAATAAATTAAACCACACCTTAGTTTTAAAACAAAACCGGAGAGAAACATCTGTCCGGTGGAGTCCACAAAGCATAATACATGTAACAAACAAGTTATGTGACCTACAGCATAGTCAAGCAAGTTAATGTTAATTACATTTTCGAGTTACCGCAAGTCTCAAAGAAAACAGGAGCTACCTCCAGTATTCCGGCACCAATTCAACATCATCTAATCACCTATGCTTAGTCTAATACTGTGACAACAAAAAAAATGTCAAAAACAATTTATTCCAATCAACGTAAGCTAAAAATTATGTGGCTGTCCATGGTTCTGTTGTGTGTTTGTGTGTGGGTGTTCGCAAGTAGAAAAAACACGTTGACTCACCCTACTTGTAGAGAAACGCCAATGCCATCCTCCACACTTTCATGTTGATGAAACAGTCTATGACTGTCCAACAGTACATGCTTTTTTTGTTGTTGTCCTAGGCTACCTGGCTAAAATGCTTGCTCGCTAGCCTTTCTTTTATGGAGAATGTTAGCTAGTTAATATTAGCCTACTACATCTAGCTATATATTGTACGTCCATCCTCTCAGGCCAGGGGAACAATGTATGAATGGATCAGAATCGCCGTTATAATCATTGGACAGTACAGAGAATTAAGAAAAACCACAAGTCCAAATCCCCATCCATGGCTAATTTAGGAAAAATACAATTTTAGCTAGTTATCCAACAACACAACGAGATGCAACAATTCAAGTAGTTTCTGTCAATGAAGTATTGCTCTCGATGTGATTGAAGTGAAGCCAAATCCAAACGGGCTTCCCTTGACACTTTTTTTAGTGCGCCAGGACCATTAACAGTTTAGCTCAACACTGATAGGCTATTATTTAATACTTGTAGTTTTTTTTTTTTATCAAGGGAGGCCAAATGCTCACCGAATTACCTTGCATTCAATGCCACGGGTGGCAACAATGTCATACTCTTTTTGACCAGACAGCATCAGATAGATGGGCTACACATACAGAGACAGAGGGGCGCTGTTTCGCTTGCTTTCTATTGATGAGATACAGTTGAAGTCGGATGTTTACATACACTTAGGTTGGAGTCATTAAAACTTGTTTTTCAACCACTCCACAAATTTCTTGTCAATAAAATATAGTTTTGGCAAGTCGGTTAGGACACCTACTTTGTGCATGACACAATTCATTTTTCCAACAATTGTTTACAGACAGATTATTTCACTTATAATTCACTGTATCACAATTCCAGTGGGTCAGAAGTTCACATAGACTAAGTTGACTGTGCCTTGAAACAGCTTGGAAAATTCCAGAAAACGATGTCATGGCTTTAGAAGCTTCTGATAGGGTAATTGACATCATTTGAGTCAATTGGAGGTGTCCCTGTGGATGTATTTCAAGGCCTGCCTTCAAACTCAGTGCCTCTTTGCTTGACATCATGGGAAAATCTAAATAAATCAGTCAAGACCTCAGAAAACTAATTTTAGACCTCCACAAGTCTGGTTCATCCTTGGGAGCAATTTCCAAATGCCTGAAGGTACCACGTTCATCTGTACAAACAATAGTACGCAAATATA
This sequence comes from Oncorhynchus mykiss, assembly GCF_013265735.2. Lineage (NCBI taxonomy): Eukaryota > Metazoa > Chordata > Actinopteri > Salmoniformes > Salmonidae > Oncorhynchus > Oncorhynchus mykiss. The sequence goes on along the minus strand of NC_048565.1, from coordinate 14,194,573 downwards.
AACAGCATGGGACCACGCAGCCGTCATACCGGTCAGGAAGGAGACACGTTCTGTCTCCTAGAAATGAACATACTTTGGTGCGAGAAGTGCAAATCAATCCCAAAACAACAGCAAAGACCCTGTGAAGATGCTAGAGGAAACAAGTACAAAAGTATCTATATCCACAGTAAAACCAGTCCTATATCGACATAACCTGAAAGGCCGCTCAGCAAGGAAGAAGCCACTACTCCAAAACCGGCATAAAAAAGCCAGACTACGGTTTACAACTGCACATGGGGACAAAGATCGTACTTTTTGGAGAAACGTCCTCTGGTCTGATGAAACAAAAATAGAACTGTTTGGCCATAATGACCATCGTTATGTTTGGAGGAAAAAGGGGGAGGCTTGCAAGCCGAAGAACACCATCCCAACCGTGAAGCACGGGGGTGGTAGCATCATGTTGTGGGGGTGCTTTACTGCAGGAGGGGCTGGTGCACTTCACAAAATAGATGGCATCATGAGGAAGTAAAATTATGTGGATATATTGACGCAGCATCTCAAGACATCAGTCAGGAAATTAAAGCTTGGTTGCAAATGGGTCTTCCAAAAGGACAATGCCCCCAAGCATACTTCCAAAGTTGTGGCAAAATGGCTTAAGGACAACAAAGTCAAGGTATTGGAGTGGCCATCACAAAGCCCTGACCTCAAACCCATAGAAAATTTGTGGGCAGAACTGAAAAAGCGTGTGTGAGCAAGGAGGCCTACAAACCGGACTCAGTTACTGCAGCTCTGTCAGGAGGAATGGGCCCAAATTCATCCAAATTATTGTGGGAAGCTTGTGGAAGGCTATCCGAACCGTTTGACCCAAGTTAAACAGTTTAAAGGAAATGCTACTAAATACTAATTGAGTGTATGTAAACTTCTGACCCACTGGGAATGTGATGAAAGAAATAAAAGCTGAAATAAATCACTACTATTATTCTGACATTTCACATTCTTAAAATAAAGTGTTGATCCTAACTGACTTAAGACAGGGAATCTTTACTGTGAGTAAATGTCAGGAATTGTGAGAAACTGAGTTTAAATGTATTTGGCTAAGGTGTATGTAAACTTCTGACTTCAACTGTATATTCAGCCTCTTGCGAATTGAAGGATCCATGAATACACGCCACTGCTGAAGTGATTCATTGAAATTATTAAACCAAAATGTATATAAAAACATGCTTGTCAAAATATGCTTACTTCAAAACAGGAATAGAATGTTCATCCAGTTTTGAACACAAGTTGAATAAACGAACACTGAAAAAAAAATTGACGAGCGTTATTCAAATCAAATCAAATTATTACACGATAGCTGCTGGTTCAAAATGCATTCCATACATTACTTTATTTTCAGGACTTACATTTATTTTAAATCACAAAGCTAATTTCATCAATCATAATGTAAAGAGATTATTTTAAGTGTTCACTTTTTTACATGTCAAGTTGAAGCCATTTCAGAATGCTATAATTAACTTATTCAGAACTGGCCACAAATGTGCTTTATTTGGTATATGTCACCTCTTAAATGTGTAACCTGATCCACTAGCCTGATTGCTGCCTTAGTTTCGTTTCACTGAATCCATGTATCATACCCATACTAATTCATTAAAGTAGCTCATCATAGTGTGTAAAATAAATAGATGGTTGTATATTTTTTGTTTGTGTTGGTAGAATGTTTATTCCGGTTCTACATCGATGGTTTACTCAAACATTTAAAATAACGTATGACCTTTATTCTAATTCACGATATCACTTTGATTATTATTATTATTATTATTATTGCCTTCATGTGCCCACTCCAAATTGTACATTAATAAAGTATACAATTAATCAATAGCAGTGCTTGACTTGGGCAGGAGCTCACCTGAGCAGAGTACTGGCACCTCAGATTTTCTACTGTTTGAGTTCCTGTTCCTCTTATAGAATTTTTGCTCAAAAGTTTGTGGAGCTCCTGCACTTAAATATTAACAGTACCCACACCCAAAATGAGTAATGGCACCTATTTCAGTCCAAGTCAAGCACTGATCTATAGCAACGAATAGGACTTACCCATTCCAGCTGCATAGAGATGCCGTCACATCATTGCTCCTCTACATTTCTTGATTGTAGGCTACTTCCTTACAACAAGGCGCTTTCTTGTGTCTTGGTAGGAGACAGCTTTTTTGATTGGTCAGAGTCTGATCACTGATCCAATCAAATGATTGTTTACCCTATTTGGGCATAGATTATCCTCATAGGAGGCTGACATTTGAGCTGAGCCAGATCTTTACAATGGCAACCTGAAAAGTAGGTCACGAGCTAGGGTGTGGTGCATTGGTATTAATCCTAGTGCTTTACAGGCCTATTTCATGTACAGTACACGAAAAGTTTGCCCAAGCATACCTTCTTCCGTTGTGTTAAGCAATAATCGAAATAGCTGAGATTACTTAAAGCATTCTCCAAGGTACAACAGTCCAAATAAACCAAAAATAACAATTATAGTGCTTTTCACAAGACCTCAAAGCTCTTGACCTGGATAAATAACCCCATCTACCGACAATGTTTTAACACCCACCTGTAAATGGGTATTTAAAATAATTGGTCATCAATACTGCATGATATCATATGTAAGAGGAGACCAAAAAGAAATGAAATGTTCTACATTCACTTAATAAATATTTACATTTGAAGATGATGATGACAACATGCCAGTCGTCCAGTAGTTTTAAAAGGCTTAGGGCTGAAATGTTGTATTAGGCACATGTGACAAATAAAATGTGATTATTTTTTTATTTTTTTAATACAGTGCCTTGCGAAAGTATTCGGCCCCCTTGAACTTTGCGACCTTTTGCCACATTTCAGGCTTCAAACATAAATATATAAAACTGTATTTTTTTGTGAAGAATCAACAACAAGTGGGACACAATCATGAAGTGGAACGACATTTATTGGATATTTCAAACTTTTTTAACAAATCAAAAACTGAAAAATTGGGCGTGCAAAATTATTCAGCCCCTTTACTTTCAGTGCAGCAAACTCTCTCCAGAAGTTCAGTGAGGATCTCTGAATGATCCAATGTTGGCCTAAATGACTAATGATGATAAATACAATCCACCTGTGTGTAATCAAGTCTCCGTATGAATGCACCTGCACTGTGATAGTCTCAGAGGTCCGTCAAAAGCGCAGAGAGCATCATGAAGAACAAGGAACACACCAGGCAGGTCCGAGATACTGTTGTGAAGAAGTTTAAAGCCGGATTTGGATACAAAAAATTTCCCAAGCTTTAAACATCCCAAGGAGCACTGTGCAAGCGATAATATTGAAATGGAAGGAGTATCAGACTACTGCAAATCTACCAAGACCTGGCCGTCCCTCTAAACTTTCAGCTCATACAAGGAGAAGACTGATCAGAGATGCAGCCAAGAGGCCCATGATCACTCTGGATGAACTACAGAGATCTACAGCTGAGGTGGGAGACTCTGTCCATAGGACAACAATCAGTCGTATATTGCACAAATCTGGCCTTTATGGAAGAGTGGCAAGAAGAAAGCCATTTCTTAAAGATATCCATAAAAAGTGTTGTTTAAAGTTTGCCACAAGCCACCTGGGAGACACACCAAACATGTGGAAGAAGGTGCTCTGGTCAGATGAAACCAAAATTGAACTTTTTGGCAACAATGCAAAACGTTATGTTTGGCGTGAAAGCAACACAGCTCATCCCTCTGAACATACCATCCCCACTGTCAAACATGGTGGTGGCAGCATCATGGTTTGGGCCTGCTTTTCTTCAGCAGGGACAGGGAAGATGGTTAAAATTGATGGGAAGATGGATGGAGCCAAATACAGGACCATTCTGGAAGAAAACCTGATGGAGTCTGCAAAAGACCTGAGACTGGGACGGAGATTTGTCTTCCAACAAGACAATGATCCAAAACATAAAGCAAAATCTACAATGGAATGGTTCAAAAATAAACATATCCAGGTGTTAGAATGGCCAAGTCAAAGTCCAGACCTGAATCCAATCGAGAATCTGTGGAAAGAACTGAAAACTGCTGTTCACAAATGCTCTCCATCCAACCTCACTGAGCTTGAGCTGTTTTGCAAGGAGGAATGGGAAAAAATGTCAGTCTCTCGATGTGCAAAACTGATAGACATATACCCCAAGCGACTTACAGCTGTAATCGCAGCAAAAGGTGGCGCTACAAAGTATTAACTTAAGGGGGCTGAATAATTTTGCACGCCCAATTTTTCAGTTTTTGATTTGTTAAAAATTTTGAAATATCCAATAAATGTCGTTCCACTTCATGATTGTGTCCCACTTGTTGTTGATTCTTCACAAAAAAATAGTTTTATATCTTTATGTTTGAAGCCTGAAATGTGGCAAAAGGTCGCAAAGTTCAAGGGGGCCGAATACTTTCGCAAGGCACTGTATATATATATATGCACTGTATTCTATTCTACTGTAATTTAGTCAACGCCACTCTGACATTGCTCGTCCTATTATTTATATATTTCTTAATTCCATTATTTTACTTTTAGATTGGTGTGTATTGTTAGATATTACTACACTGTTGGAGCTAGGAACACAAGCATTTCACTACACCTGCAATAACATCTGCTAAATATGTGTATGTAACCAATAACATCTGCTAAATATGTGTATGTAACCAATAACATCTGCTAAATATGTGTATGTAACCAATAACATCTGTTAAATATGTGTATGTAACCAATAACATCTGCTAAATGTGTATGTAACCAATAACATCTGTTAAATATGTGTATGTAACCAATAACATCTGCTAAATATGTGTATGTAACCAATAACATCTGCTAAATATGTGTATGTAACCAATAACATTTGATTTGAAGTGCTCTGACAACAACAATTCATGATTATTTCAGGTGTGTCATCAGTGGGGGAATATTAAAACGAATGTTTTAGCATGTCACTACAACTGCTCACACCATTGACTGTACATTTATTTTATTCTGTCTGAAATTGACAATCAGAAAAAAGTCTGAAACAGAGCAGTGATGATTCTGCCCGTAGCATTAGAATTCTATTGATGATTCTGCCCATAACATTAGAATTCTAGTGATGATTCTGCCCATAGCATTAGGGTTCTATTGATGATTCTGCCCATAGCATTAGGGTTCTATTGATGATTCTGCCCGTAGCATTAGAATTCTATTGATGATTCTGCACGTAGCATTAGAATTATATTGATGATTCTGCCCGTAGCATTATAATTCTATTGATGATTCTGCCCGTAGCATTAGAATTCTATTGATGATTCTGCCCATAGCATTAGAATTCTATTGATGATTCTGCCCGTAGCATTAGAATTCTATTGATGATTCTGCCCGTAGCATTAGAATTCTATTGATGATTCTGCCCGTAGCATTAGAATTCTATTGATGATTCTGCCCGTAGCATTAGAATTCTATTGATGATTCTGCCCGTAGCATTAGAATTCTATTGATGATTCTGCACGTAGCATTAGAATTATATTGATGATTCTGCCCGTAGCATTAGAATTCTATTGATGATTCTGCCCGTAGCATTAGAATTCTATTGATGATTCTGCCCGTAGCATTAGAATTCTATTGATGATTCTGCCCGTAGCATTAGAATTCTATTGATGATTCTGCCCGTAGCATTAGAATTCTATTGATGATTCTGCACGTAGCATTAGAATTATATTGATGATTCTGCCCGTAGCATTAGAATTCTATTGATGATTCTGCCCGTAGCATTAGAATTCTATTGATGATTCTGCCCGTAGCATTAGAATTCTATTGATGATTCTGCCCGTAGCATTAGAATTCTATTGATCACTGTCCATACAGTGCCTTCAGAAAATATTCAGACCCCTTGACTTTTTCAAAATGTTATGTTAGCCTTATTCTAAAATGGATTAAATCAATAAAAAATCTTTAATCTTCACACAATACCTCAGAATGACAAAGCGAACAGGTTATAATAAATTTTTACAAATGTGAATGAAAGAAGAATGAAATAACCTTACTTACATAGTATTCAGACCCTTTACTCGAAATTGAGCTCAGGTGCATCCTGTTTCCATTGATCATCCTTGAGATTAGAGTCCACCTGTGGTAAATTCAATTGATTGGACATGATTTGGAAAGGCACACACCTGTCTATATAAAGGTCCCACAGTTGACAGTGCATGTCAGAGCAAAAACCAAGCCATGAGGTCGAAAGAATTGTCCGTAGAGCCCAGAGACAGGATTGTGTTGAGGCACAGATCTGGGGAAGGGTACAAAAAAATGTCTGCAGCATTAAAGGTCCCCAAGAACACAGTGACCTCCATCATTCATAAATGGAAGAAGTTTGGAACCACCAAGACCCTTCCTAGAGCTGGCCACCCAGATAAACTGAGCAATCGAGTGAGAAGGGCCTTGGTCAGGTGAGTGACCAAGAACATGATGGTCACTCTGACAGAGCTCCAGAGTTCCTCTGTGGAGATGGAAGAACCTTCCAGATAGACAACCATCTCTGCAGCACTCCACCAATCAGGCCTTTATGGTAGAGTGGCCAGACGGAAGCTAATCCTCAGTAAAAGGCACATGACAGCCCGCTTGGAGTTTGCCAAAAGTCGTAAAGACTCTCAGACCATGAGACACAAGATTATCTGGTTTGATGAAACCAATATTTAACTTTTTGGCCTGAATACCAAGGTTCACGTTTGGAGGAAACCTGGCACCATCCCTACGGTGAAGCATGGTGGCGGTAGCATCATGCTGTGGGAATGTTTTTCAGCGGCAGGGACTGGGAGACTTGTCAGGATGATGACAAAGATGAACGGAGCAAAGTACAGAGAGATCATTGATTAAAACCTACTCCAGAGTGCTCAGGACCTCAGACTGGAGCAAAGGTTCACCTTCTAACAGGAACATGACCCTAAGCACACAGCCAAGACAACGCAGGAGTGGCTTTTGGACAGGTCTCTGAATGTCCTTAATTGGCCCAGCCAGAGCCTGGACTTCGACCCAATCAAACATCTCGAGAGACCTGAAAATAGCTGTGCCTCAACGCTCCCCATCCAACCTGACAGAGCTTGAGAAGATCTGCAGAGAAGATTGGGAGAAACTCCCCAAATACAGGTGTGCCAAGCTTGTAGCGTCATACCCAAGAAGACGAGGGGAAAAGAAGGTTGATGAGGGGGAAAAAAAGCAGTTTAATACATTTTAGAATAAGGCTGTAACGTAACAAAACGTGGAAAAAGTCAAGGGGTCTGAATACTTTCTAAAGGCCCTGTAGTTCTAATTGTGCTATTGTATGAATACAGTGTAGCTGCCATAGAATTAAACAATAAGGCATATGGCCAATATACCATGGCTAAGGGCTGTTCTTGCGCATGACATAATGCAGAGTGCTTGGATAAAGCCCTTAGCCATGGTACAGTATATTGGCCATATACCACAAACCCCCGAGGAGCCTTATTGCTATTATAAACCAATGTAATTAGAAGAGTAAAAATATATGTTTTGTCATACCTGTGGTATACGGTCTGATAAACCATGGCTTTCAGCCGATCAGCAGTCAGGGCTTGAAGCATCCAGTTTATAATTAGGAATTAGAATACTTCATTTAATAAGATTTCGATGCTAACTGCCTATAAGAACATTTGATTCGTTGTAGTTTAACTGATTGTACAGAATTCAAAAGCCCATTTGTGATAAATGGAATCAATGAATTAAAGTAGAGTTGTGCTTTTTAATATACTAAATTGCATCTATAATATACAAACATCCACAAAATGTTGTACAATCACTTTGTGCTTTTCTCCCACTTTGTCTAGGAGTTCACTGTAACAACAAGTTCACATTAATGGTCTATATTTCTTCCCATAATACAGCATCAAAATAAATTCAGCAAACACCATTATAGCTTTGAACTATGATTTACAAATTCACATATTAAATCATTATATTAAGACATTTAAATATAAAACTGAAAATACACATGGTGGGAAGCTACACTTAAAAACGTGCTACTTTGCGATACAAAGATTTTGCAGAATATGTTTAAGATTTTGCCATTGTTTTTTTTTTTAAGCAGAACATTTTAAAATATAATTTTCTGTCTCTTCCATTTCACAATGTATTTTGATGTTGACATGTACCTCTGCCCAAGTTACATGATACACAAATGAAACCGTTACAACTATTATTATTACAAATACTAAAATCTCACAAACATTACTATTAACTGTTACAAATATTGTTAAGAGACTCAAAAATCTACAGGGAAGATTGTTACCCACTGGGCAAAAACTGGTTGAATCAATGTTGTTTCTACATAATTTCAACCCCAAAAATATATGTGATGATGTTGAATCAATGTGGAAAACTGATTTGATTTGCAAAAAGTAATCAACGTAAGGGCATTTATATCTATTTTTTATCCAACTTTGAACCTAAATCCAATGTCGTGGTGAATTTGTTGATTTCACGTTTGTTGACAACTCAACCAAATGTAAATCAAAACTAGATTGAACTGACGTCTGTACCCAGTGGGTAGTTTGTCTTCGCTTTAGTGCTTGTAAAGGACGGTCAACAAGAGCACTAAACCAAATTATTCTGAACTTGAAGACTATGCAGCTATAGAGGCTCGTCTCCTAACCCGTGTAAACTTGTAATGCGAACTGATGTGGTCTTGTGTTTCTTTGTGCGGTGGTGAAGCCACTTTTTGGAGGATAGAGGCAATGCTGTGCTTACCTGTATACCCTGCTTAGTGTTCCTTGACCTCTGAACCAGCTGGAGGTCAAGGCTACAGGGGGGAAACATATGTAAATAGTAGTAGTGGTAGTAGTAGTTATTGATGGTAGTAGTTTTTGGTGGTAGTGGTAGTAGTAGTGGTTATTGGTAGCTTGATAAATTACATTGTATAGTTGGCTACTTTTTTGGAAAGAGGTTTGTGGAACTTGTAATACCTTTACAGGGAGTTGGGAAAGAACAGTAGTGGAATGCTACCTGTCCCAGACCTGCTGTTTTCAACTCTCTTAGAGACAGCAGGAGTGGTAGAGATATTCGTAATGATCGGCTATGAAAAGCCAACTGACATTTACTCCTGAGGTGCTGACTTGCTGCACCCTCGACAACCACTGTGATTATTATTATTTGACCATGCTGGTCATTTATGAACATTTGAACATCTTGGCCATGTTCTGTTATAATCTCCACCCGGCACAGCCAGAAGAGGACTGGCCACCCCTCATAGCGTGGTTCCTCTCTAGGTTTCTTCCTAGGTTTTGGCCTTTCTAGGAGTTTTTCCTAGCCACCGTGCTTCTACACCTGTATTGCTTGCTGTTTGGGGTTTTAGGCTGGGTTTCTGTACAGCACTTTGAGATATCAGCTGATGTACAAAGGGCTATATAAATACATTTGATTTGATTTTGATTTGAATGGCAAGTATCGTAGTGGAGAACTGAGGGGCCAAATCAGTAGTACCTCACTCATACTATAGGGCCAACCCCAACTGCACGGTGCTGGCTAGGATAGTTTCTATTCAAATGGTATTTTCCAGTATGGTTCCAGCAACTATGGTAGAAGCGTAACCAGGCCAGCCAAGTATGGCTCGGCATGGCTTGGCTCGGCATGGCTTGGCTCAGCCCTATAAGTGTGAGTCAGGCACAGGTGCACTTCTGAGGTAACTGGGGGGGCTTGTCGGTGAGTCTGGTAGTCTTGACGCCGGGGACCATGGGCGGCTCCACGTCCACTCGCTCGGACATCTTGACGCAGATGATGTCGACCAGCCGCTCAAACACCTGGCGGACATTAATGTTCTCCTTGGCGCTGGCCTCGTAGTACTCGAACCCTGCACACAGACAGAAGGAGTACATACAGTATGGTGAGTACATAGCTCTGGTCCAGGGCGTTAGTGTGCGTTCCTCTAATAAGTTAGTAGTGGAATGCACACTAACACCTAGGACCAGAGCTAGGTGAGGACACGGGATACTAAATATTACACAGGTTATACCATGCTGTGTACCAAGTACGAACACGCTCCAGGATTCGATAAGATACCCTCAGTGGTCACACTTCAGCCAACCGTTCAACATTTGAGAGCAAGAGGCTAACACAAAGCTCCAGGAGTGACAGGTCGTCTCAGAAAGGTGACATCAGAGCAGAGAGCATGAAACAACTAGCACTGATTAGCTTGCCTCCACAACATGGGGCGCAAAGCACAGACATGACACGTTATGCCGCACAGCTATAGAAATGACGCACAGCTATAGAGATGACGCACAGCTATAGAGATGACGTGTGTAGACTCTTGACAAGACTAGAGTAATGCTAATAACACGTATAGAGAAGAACTGATGTGGATTTGCTTATACAGTGCCCTCCGTAACTACTGGGACAGTGAATAATGTTGGATGCATTTGCTGTATGTGTTGGTTGTGTTTCAGATTATTTTGTGCCTAGTAGAAATGAAATGTAAATAACTAACTTTCTCACTCATCATATTTCACAATTCATTCAGGACTATCCATTATCATGGAAGCATCCACATTAATGTAGATGTGTTTAGAAACATATTATATTCTTATTTACAATAAAAGTGACTCCAAGATGACACAATACATTATTGGGCACAAAATAATCTGAAACACAACCAAAACAAACAGCAAATGCACACAATGAGGTCATTGTGTGCTAGGAATATGGGACCAAATACTAAACTACTAAACTAAATACTAAAATACTTTACTACTTTAATACACATAAGTGATTTTGTCCCAATACTTTTGGTCCCCTACAATGGGGGGGGGGGGGGGGGGGTCTATGTAAAAAAAAAAAGTGTTGTAATTTCTAAAGGTTTCACGCGATATGAATAAAAATGCCCTCAAATGAAAACGGACAGTCTGCACTTTAACCTCATAGTCATTGTTTGATTTCAAATCCAAACCTTTCGAGTATAAAGCCAAAAGACAAATGGCTTCACTGTCCCAATAAGGGCACTGTATAGCCCCAGGGGATAAATCTTTCTTGTGTATTACCAATTTATTCTTCATTCATACTAAAATAGAGTAGAGTAGACGCCATTTTGTTCACCACCACAATTCCTCAGTGTGGTTTCAATTAAAATCTCACAAACATGGAATCTTGTCCTGGCCAGAAATACCATTGCAGGTCAGCACTGCTATAAGGCGAAATAACATGAATTTCAGCAGAAGGACAGTCTTGACAATATGGTAATCCAGGCAATTAACTCACCTAATTGGTCAGCCAAGTGCTTCCCCTTCTCTGTGGGCACCACCCTCTCCTCGCCCACATCACACTTGTTGCCCACCAGGATGACCTGAGCGTTATCCCACGAATAGGTTTTTATCTGGGTAGCCCTGAAACACACACACACACACACACACACACACACACACACACACACACACAATCAGTGTCTTCTCCAGTGGTGAGTAATGAAAGCAGCAAAGGAAGCCATTTGAGAGTATTGAGAGACAGCCCTGGTGTCTCAGTCAGCAGACCCACCAGTCCTGCACAGCGTTGAAGGACTCTTCATTGCAGATATCGTACATGAGGATGAAGCCCATAGCTCCTCTGTAGTAAGCGGTGGTGATAGTCCTATACCTCTCCTGCCCTGCTGTATCCTAGGAGAGACAAAGGCATATTAATATTGTTCAATGTTCATATAGCATCCTATGATAATAAAGAATCTTTCAGTGCTGTGTGAAAGAACCACTGTATTAGAGTAAAAAAAACATGTTAGAAAACTGCAATGGTACAGGACAATATTATACAAGTTGGCATTTATTGAGAAGACTCATGTACTGGAGGCAGCTCTGCAAAGATGGCTAGATAGCACAGCCACAAAGTCATCACGTCTGATTTTAAACCTAACCACACTGCTAACCCTAATGCCTAATCCTAAACTTAAATTAAGAATTTTGGTTTTCATACATTTTGACTTTGCATCTTGCCCATCTAGCAGAAACTCCAATGCAGTCAACCTTCCAATGACACAGGAACTGCCATCGACAGAATGGTTTGCTATGGGAGACAGATCTTTGTCAAAGGGACTGACTGTGACTGGGGGACATTAAGACATGTTAGCAGGAGTTGTGGGGTTAAAGGAGGCTTGGATGGAAAGTGACGCCAATACCCTTATCTGGAATCTTCCAAATCTAGGTTTATAACCACACAGGAGCTGTTGCCTGGGAAAATCCCAAGACACATACGCTACATCTGTGAAATGCCAGAATAACCACCGGGATTGTCAAACTCAAGCTTTTCTCACCTCAACTCATGGCACGTGATACGTGTGGAAGTTGCAATGTCACATTGGCAATCAGAACAGTAGCAGTTGCATGGCCAAGCTCTCGGCTTGCCACTTATCATTTAAGATCACAGTATACTTGGTCGCGCTGCTAACGGCGATCTGTAGTGATGGGCTGTGAACCCAAGGCAGGTAGTGTTTCTGGGGCCATCGTATGTATCAAGCATCTTAGCATTTAGATCAGCCCCACCTGGATATGTAATCTAATTAAAACCTGTTATGGCTAGACGTCCCGCTAGCGGCACACCTCGACCACATCCAGTGAAATTGCAGTGTGAAATTCAAATTACAGAAATATAAATATTTAACACTCATGAAAATACAAGTGTTATACATCAAAATAAAGCTTAACGTCTTGTTAATCCAGCCGCTGTGTCAGATTTCAAAAAGGCTTTACGGCGAAAGCACACCATGCGATTATCTGAGGACAGCGCCCCGCATACAAAAGCATGAAAAACATATTTCAACCAGGCAGGTGCGCCACGAAAGTCAGAAATAGCGATATAATAAATGCTGTTGGCACTCCAAAAGGTCCCAGAATCATCACAAATGGTCCTTTCGTTCGATAATGTCCTTCTCTATATCCCCAAAAACTCAGTTTAGTTGGCACGCTTCAGTCAATAATCCACCGGTTTCCCGCCATCAAAATGCATACAAAATGAATCCCAAACGTTACTAATAAACTTCTGCAAACAAGTCAAACAACGTTTATAATCAAACCGCAGGTACCCTAATACGTAAATAAACGATAAAGATGGAGAATCGTTATTGTCTTTACTGGAGAAAAACAACAAAGAACGTGCTCTCATCCACGCACATGAAAACACTACAGACAAAATGGGAGCCACCTTGAAAAACTACAAATTCTAGCTCATTTGTCCATAAACAAGCCTGAAACTCTTTCTGAAGACTGTTGAGTGGAACTGTCTAGTGGAAGACCTAGGAACTACAATCTGGGAGGATTTTGCCTCATAATAAAAATGACAGCCATAGGAAACAGTGGTAGGGTGAAAACATTTTTTGGGGGGGGATGGTTTGTCCTCTGGGTTTCGCCTGCCATATCAGTTCTGTTATACTCACAGACATACTTTTAACAGTTTTAGAAACTTTAGAGTGTTGTCTATCCATATCTAACAATTATATGCATATCATAGCTTCTGGGCGTGAGTAACAGGCAGTTTACTTTGGGCTGCTTTTCATCGGAACGTCAAAATACTGCCCCCTAGCCCAAAGAGGTTTTAACGGGAGCTAAAAGGCAGCATTTATCCTAAATAAGCAGTCCTACTCTGAAACGCTTGATACGGCCTCTGAGGTTTCTGATCACTTGACATCATCTGTGCCCCAGATTTTTTTTATTGTAAGGAAAGGACAGTGGGTGCCATCCATATCAATGACCTGTTCCCATATCTGTTAGTGCTGTATATAGTCAACTCCTATGGTCATACAAACAAAATACAGGGACCAGGCTACCACACCAACCTCTCCCTAATCGTAATAAGACTCTAAACCTAATCTGATAAAAGACTCAATGACTCACCCATCTATTGATACCAATGACGGATCCACTGATCTCTCCCCAGGTCTCCCCATCTGTGCTTGTCATGATTGCCATCAATGTGACTTTCAGAAGTGTCAATATCTTATCTGTCAGTCCTTATGGCAGCTCACTCTTCCTAATGTAACTGTTTAATCTTGATTGCAGAATGTAAAAATGGCTGTTTTTCCCCGTCTAAATATAGAAAGCAAATATTCCAGTAATGCTGATTTGTTGCTGCTTTGCTGCCTCTGTGTCCATTCGTTTGATTAATGCACATAAGCAAGCATATGTGTAGGACAAAGCCTAGCACTTTGTCCTGATCTAATTAATGGAGAATTCATATTCATAGACATAGGCTCCACCTTCGTGACAAAACACAATGGTTTAACACGAACAACGATGCATTGTGTTTTTACTAGGAATTATGTAATTCTCGTTCAGATCTGAAAATGGATGGCTTTGAGGTTTCATGGGTAGATATACTTCTTCCCAAATGTCGTACTATACTTGTTGGTGTATCAGCCTCCTAAGCAGAATGATTTCTAGGATGTCAATATAAATTAATATATTATGGGTGTTTGTAATTTTGTCTTGCCTTTTAATAATTATATGTGCTTGTTTTTACCAGAGGACCACTTTGGAGACAAGTTGTCACGGATTCCCCCAGTACTGCTGCTCATTCCGTTCACCAGCTCCGGAGGTCTACGTCACCGGCCTTCTAGGTGTCACTGAACTGGATTCATTACCACCAACCCCGACATACATACACACACACACACCCTCTGTTCCCCATTGTCCTTGTCGGTTATTGTTACTATACCCATTGGTCTTGTGAGTACCTGTGCTGTTGTATTGGCTTCCATGCTATGCGTTATTGTGCACTTGTTTACGGGTCAAATCAAATCAAATTGTATTAGTCACATGCACCAAATACAACAAGTGTAGACCGTACAGTCAAATGCTTACTCACGAGCCCCTAACCAACAATGCAGTTTAAAAAAATACAGATAAGAATAAGAGATAAAAGTAACAAGAAATTAAAGAGCAGCAGTGAAATAACAATAGCGAGACTATACAGGGGTGTACCGATACAGAGTCAATGTGCGAGGGCACTGGTTATTTGAGGTAGTAGGTACATGTAGGTAGACTTCTAAAAGTGACTATGCATAGATGACAACAGAGAGTAGCAGTTGTGTAAAGAGGGGGTGGGGGGGGGGGGGGGGGGGGCACTGCAAATAGTCTGGGTAGCCATTTGACTAGATGTTCAGGAGTCTTATGGCTTGGGGGTAGAAGCTGTTTAGAAGCCTCTTGGACCTAGACTTGGAGCTCCGGTACCGCTTGCCGTGCTGTAGCAGAGAGAACAGTCTATGACTAGGGTGGCTGGAGTCTGACAATTTTTAGGGCCTTCCTCTGACACTGCCTGGTACAGAGGTCCTGGATGGCAGGAAGCTTGGCCCCAGTGATGTACTGGGCTTTGCACACTACCCTCTGTAGCGCCTTGCGGTCGGAGGCCGAGCAGTTGCCATACCAGGCGGTGAGGATGCTCTCGATGGTGCAGCTGTAGAACCTTTTGAGGATCTGAGGACCCATGCCAAATCTTTTCAGTCTCCTGAGGGGGAATAGGTTTTGTCGTTTCCTCTTCAGGACTGTCTTGGTGTGCTTGGACCATATTAGTTTGTTGGTGATGTGGACACCAAGGATCTTGACGCTCTCAACCTGCTCCACTGCAGCCCCGTCGATGAGAATGGGGGCGTGCTCGGTTCTCTTTTTCCTGTAGTCCACAATCATCTCCTTTGTCTTGTGTGCCTGGCCATTAACATGGGTCTTACCCCGTGTATTGTTTAAAGGTTTACACATCGCTCTTTTGTTTGGGTGGAGAAATATCCATCCTGGCCCTGGGGGTCTAGTGTCCTGTGGAATGTCACTCTGGCCCTGGGGGTCTAGCGTCCTGTGGAATGTCACTCTGGCCCTGGGGGTCTAGCGTCCTGTGGAATGTCACTCTGGCCCTGGGGGTCTAGCGTCCTGTGGAATGTCACTCTGGCCCTGGGGGTCTAGCGTCCTGTGGAATGTCACTCTGGCCCTGGGGGTCTAGCGTCCTGTGGAATGTCACTCTGGCCCTGGCATAGTCCACACAAAGCCAATAATAAATGTTTCACTACGATTCTGCAGCTGAGTGGGGTGTGTCATGTCGGAACTCTGCGGGTCGGTGGACCCCTGGGGTCGGAGCGGGACGACCAAGTTAAATTATGTGCAGAACAGGGTTCAAATACATATGTATTTCAGTATCTGGTATTTGAAATGCTTTTCTGTGTATTTGACTAATATCAAATACACAGCCCAAAACAGGTGCTTTTGTTTGCGTATTTGAGTGTAAATGCCAGGTGGTCTGCCAAGTGGTATTTGACAGGATTTTCCGCTGCTTGTTTCAAGTACCATTGTCGGATGCTTGGGTTGAATGCATGGGAGTGCATTCAGAAAGTATTCAGACCACTTGACTTTTTCCACATTTTGTTACATTACAGCCTTACTCTAAAATGGATGAAAAAAAAACATCTCATTAAATCTACACACAATACCCCATAATGACAATGCAAAAACTGTTTTTTTATTTTTTTATTTGATCAAATTCATTAAAAAAATATAAAAATGAAATATCCCATATGAAATATGAAGAGTATATGAAATATACTCAGTACTTTACAGCCTCAAGTCTTCTTGGGTATGACTACAAGCTTGGCACACCTGTATTTTGCGAGTTTCTCCCATTTTTCTCTGCAGATCCTCTCAAGCTCTGTCAGGTTATTTGGGGAGCGTCGTTGCACAGCTATTTTCAGGTCTCTCCAGATATGTTAGATGGGTTCGGGCTCTGGCTGGGCCACTCAAGGACATTCAGAGACTTGTCCTGAAGCCGTCATCAAGGCAAAGGGCGTCTACTTTGAAGAGTCTCAAATATATTTTTGATTTGTTTAACACTGTTTTGGTTACTACATGATTCCATAAGTGTTATTTCATAGTTTTGATGTTTTCACTATTATTGTACAATGTAGAAAATAGTAAAAATTAAGAAAAACCCTGGAATGAGTAGGTATGTCCAAAATTTTTGCTGGTACCGTGATAGTGGTTGGACTATTTGGAATACTATTTGAACCCAGGACTGATTGTGTTCAAGTAAAGAACATTACATGATTATTATTATGAAATGAGTTATATAGAGGCAAGAGGTGTGAACGTTTAAAATAAATTGTGATTGTTAACGTTTAGAAGAAAAACAAAACTAACTGAAAAACGTTTCTTCATTTATTTAAAAAAAAATAACAGTGCCGTTATCACAAAGCTATCCCTAACAGGTCCCTTTCATCATCATGAATGTAAACATTTTAATTCAACAAATACCCAACGCAACAATGCTGTAACGTTATTTGCCATGGATATAAAGCGCTCCGCACGTCATTGTCGTTAACAGTTGGACAAATGGCAGAGTGAGACAGCAACGAAGTCCTGTTTGGCAACACTTTGAGAAGTTAAATGAAAAGGTGGTGAAATGCAAACTTTGCGAGGTGGAAGTAAGCTACAGTGGCAGTACAGGTGCAATGTTTAACCATCTGAAAGGGAGGCACCATGAGTCAAACCGTTGCTAGCAGCAGCGTATGCCCCGAACAGACGAAAGCAGTGCGATAAAGGGACGGAGTGAGAAAATCACAGCGCTGAATACAGAAATGATTGCAGTTGATATGCAGCCATTGTCGATGGTAGTGGATGTCGGCTTCAATGCCCTGATGGCATATCTACACGATGCCATGTCGGAAAACCGTGATGGCCCGGATGGACATATTGTACAATGATCGCTCTATATGATGTACAAAGCGAAAGCTCTCACACACCCCATATGTGGCGTTAAACACAGATTAATTTCGCGCAATTTCTATGGTTCCCGTTCTTTCGTATTAGCATCTTTTACTTTCAGTTTTGTACATCAGCTTCAAATATTTTTGGTTATGTACAATATATTTCACAGCGGTTTATATGGTACATTGATTCTATACACTCTTGAGTACTTGTTTCGTCACATAAATTATGTGAACTATTACAATTTTAGCTACCATGAAATCGTGGAGTGATTTCTGCATATTTCACCTTTAAACATTTCTTTTTTAAGCAGTTTAAACTTTAAAGGCCCAATTGCAGCCGTTTTTATCTCAATATCAAATCATTTTTGGATAAGAATGAAGTACCTTACTGTGATTTTTGACCATTTAATTGAAAACAATAAACAAAAATAGCTTCTTAGCAAAAGCAATTTCTCAAGCAAGAATTTTGCTAGTGTACCCGGTGTGAAATGGCTAGCTAGAAAGAATTAGGTGGTCTTTTCAAACAGCTCCTACACTAAAAGGGCATCATCATCATTTTCACAGTGTTGTTTTAACCTCATAGTTTGGAAATATATTTAAAAAACACGTTTTTGACTGCACTGAGCCTTTAAGAATTGTTTTACAATGAAGGCTGTGCTGTTGCTGTGTGTATATGTACAGTACCAGTCAAAAGTTTGGACACACCTACTCATTCAAGGGTTTTTCTTTATTTGTACTATTTTCTACATTGTAGAATAATAGTGAAGACATAAAAACGATTAAATAACACATATGGAATCATGTAGTAACCAAAAAAGTGTTAAACAAAGCTTTGCACACTCTTGGCATTCTCTCAACCAACTTTGATCATTTGCCTGCCTGGAGTGCCAGATGGGCGGGGCTTGCATTTTTTTTTTTTACTATTCTATTGGTCCAACCAGGCATGCTCAATCCCGCACAGATGAACTATTTGAAATGATTTGAACCCAGATCTGCATTCTACACCACTGGTTCTAGAGAAGCACTGGGTAAATAGGCTAGGCGGCAACCCTAACTGTGCTTAGAGTTTGCTGTAGTGGAGCTTGCTGTCTGCTCTCACGGAGCCAGTGATGGCATTGCTGTATGTTTTTGCAAGATTGTCGCTGCTGCTGCCAACATCAATCGCGCCGCAGCTGTTTTGAGTGTGACCACACCACATTCTATTTTTACACCTCCAGCCTGGCATTGAAGACGGGCTCAATCTGCACTGATTACCACTCTCGGTTTATCACAAATTGCAATTTACTCTAGCAGTTGAGTCTGCATAGCTCCTCCCCCACCCCCCCCTGTATACCCTCTGTGGGTTCTTACCCCTTACCCCTCACTCAATTACCTCACAGAATCTCGCTGTTGGGGAGTAATGTGAAGAGCTGCTGCCATGACAACAATCATTACTCAATGATGCAAGCTCACCAGAAGCTTCTGTCTCCCTAGGCCTGCAGGAGAAATACTGTGTGTGTGTGTGTGTGTATGTGTAATTTATCTACAATACAGTCATGACATCGTCCTGGCTGTAGTTACAAGGATTGGGTGCAATTGTGAATGTGGAGCTCAAGCCAGAAACAAATACTAAATGGATCAACAAAGCATAACCCAGAAGAGACTGAACATCATAATCATTATGCACATAATAACATGATTATCTATCCTGTATTTAGCCTACTTGTGCGTAATTATTATAATCCTTATGCACAGTGCACTCAAGCCCTGTATCTTGAGCAGTGGACTTTTAGCATGTATGACTAACTGTAGAATGACCATATAGGCCTAATTGAATGAAATATGATCCTCATCTTATGTTCGGTCTGATCAAGCTCAGACGGACTGAAAACAGGTGACAAAAACGTCAGCTGCATCACATGGCACATTTATGGTGACATAGATATAGAATAGAACACAATAGAAACATAATAGCTTCAAAATCGACAAGGTGATAATAGATTCAGTTTGAATTGACTGGAGAAAACTGTCTTACAACTCACCCATATCTGGAGCTTAACCCGCTTGTCATTCCTGTAGACAGTCTTGACTTTGAAGTCGATGCCCACTGTGCTGACGAAAGAGTTGCTGAACGAGTCGTCTGCGTAGCGGAACAGAAAGCTAGTTTTTCCCACGCTGCTGTTTCCAATGATGAGGAGCTTGAACATGTAGTCAAAGTTCTGGTCGGAGCCATCTCTCTGCCCAAAGCGCTGGTCTGCCTTCGCCATCTGTGGAGCATTCATCATGTGAGCAGCAGGCAGACGGGTGGATGAGTCAATAAAAGGTAGAAGGAGGAAGTGGAGGACGCTATCAAGTGTTTCAGTCATTTGCAAGAAACCATGGTTACTGGACAAGTATAGTAGGGCTATAACGTGATGTTGTGGAATGTCGAATCCATTATCAACACATTTGAGTTATACGTTGAACATATTCTAGATCAGATTCTCAGCAATGTCATGACACTTGGAGAAACGCATGTGGCCTATTAGCCTATAATATATCATTAATAAAAAAGGGATTTTTAATACACAATGGTGTTAACTGGATATATTAGCCTAGTTGAATTTATTTCAGTCATGTGCTAGTTTATTTTTAATGTGTTTTGTCGGCTATGTAGGCTAAATGGTTTGTCAGTGCAAATATTCTGCATTAAAACAGGTTTAAGCCTAGGTGTGCTCCATTATTCAAAACAGAAGAATAAAGCTCTAACTCAAAGTGCAACGTTTATAAGATAACATCTTCATTCAGATAAGCCAGAGACATCCATGTCTGTATACAGCAGGCTTGTGAAACCATCAATGGACGAATTGATGCCATCGTTATGCTTGAGGCACAGGTGTAGCTACTGTGCAAATATATCATTTGACACAAGGGAAATTGTCTTAGGCCACATTATGGTACTGCTGTCAGAGACAACGACCGATACAGTTACTTCTGTAATTATAAATGTATAGGGATAACAGGTAAAATGCCAATACATAATGTTTTATTACCTCTATAAATCTTCTGTGGGTGGTTCTGTTTTCTCGCAGTTCTTTTTTTCGTTGGCTCGCCTACTGAACTGAGCTGTAGGCTATGCACCTGACGAAGTCAATTCGTTGGCGAAGCGACCTCTTGATTATCGATATGAATCGGCTTCTGACTTAATCTGTAAAGAGATTTGATAACCTATAAGGTGATGGGAGTCGAATTGCGAGTGTTGGGTGAAAAAATGTCAGTAGCGAAATAATGAATTTTTATCATGCGTTCCTATACTGCTCTACGCGGCCATAAACATTGTCGACAGACATCCTGCAATTTACAAAGGTGCTGAAAAGAAAAAGGTCTTAAAAACATGAACTCCGCTGTGAATGAATGTACCAAATTTCCAGACAGACACACCTCTGTAGGAACAGTAGCCTATCAGATCCCCTGACGGCATTAGAGGAATTTACACGGGTGAGACATGACTCATTCATGAAATACCAATAAAAATGTAGTTATACATTTATTTATAGCCAGTGATACCAGAGGGAGGTCGAAAGCACCGCGTCATGTTTACATTGATTGAGCAAAGTACACATGCAACCGGAAAAGCATCTATGCATTGTTCATAACCGTACAAACCAGGGTAGCTATTTTGCATGTTATGAACGTTCCTTTTGAATTTATTGTAACAATATATCAGGACACTAAATAAATGGGTGCAACAGGTGAATGATACTGTATGTGGCCAGTCATACCGCTCAAGTTGCAACTATGTAAAATAAATGAACACAGAAATTGTCTAACCATTCTTTCAGTATTACACAGTTACTCTACAATATAAACTCAGGGAAAAAAAGCGTCCCTTTTTCAGGACACTCTCTTTCAAAGATAATTAGTTAAAATCCAAATAACTTCACAGATCATTGTAAAGGGTTTAAACACCGTTTCCCATGCTAGTCCAATGAACCACAAACAATTAATGAACATGCAGCTGTGGAACAGTTGTTAAGACACTAACAACTTACAGACGGTGGGCAATTAAGGTCACAGTCATGAAAACGTAGGACACTAAAGAGGCCTATCTACTGACTCTGAAAAACACCAAAAGAAAGATGCTCGGCATCCCAGCTCATCTGCTTGAACATGCCTTAGGCATGCTGCAAGGAGGCATGAGAACTGCAGATGTGGCCAGGGAAATAAATTGCAACGACGGGGGACGCCTAAAACAGCACGACAGGGAGACAGGATGGACAGCTGCCTGCCCTCGCAGTGGCAGACCACGTGTAACAACACCTGCACAGGATCGGTACATCCGAACATCACACCTGCGGGACAGGTACAGGATGGCAACAACTGCCCAAGTTACACTAGGAACGCACAATCCCTCCATCAGTGCGCAGACTGTCCGCAATAGGCTGAGAGAGGCTGGACTCTCTCAGCCTATTGTACGGCAGGTCCTCACCAGACATCACCGGCAAAAACATTGCCTATGGGCACAAACCCACCGCCACTGGACCAGGCAGGACTGGCAAAAAAAAAAAGTGCTCTTCACTGACGAGTTGCGGTTTCATCTCACCAGAGGTGATGGTCGGATTCGCATTTATCGTCGAAGGAATGAGCATTACACCGAGACCTTTACTCTGGAGCGGGATCGATTTGGAGGGTCTGTCATGGTCTGGGGCGGTGTGTCACAGCATCATCGGACTGAGCTTGTGGTCATTGCAGGCAATCTCAACGCTGTGCATTACAGGGAAGACATCCTCCTCCCTCATGTGGTACCCTTCCTGCAGGCTCATCCTGACATGACCCTCCAGCATGACAATGCCACCAGACATACTGCTTGTTCTGTGCGCGATTTCCTGCAAGACAGGAATGTCAGTGTTCTGCCATGGCCAGTGAAGAGCCCGGATCTCCATCCAATTGAGCACATCTGGGACGTGTTGGATCGGCGGGTGAGGACTAGGGCCATTAACCCCAGAAATGTCCGGGAACTTGCAGGTGCCTTGGTGGAATAGTGGGGTAACATCTCATAGCAAGAACTGGCAAATCTGGTACAGTCCATGAGGAGGAGATGCACTGCTGTACTTAATGCAGCTGGTGGCCACACCAGATACAGACTGTTACTTTTGATTTTGACCCCCCCTTATGTTCAGGGACACATTATTCAATTTCTGTTAGTCACATGTCTGTAGAACTTGTTCAGTTTGTCTCAGTTGTTGAATCTTATGTTAATACAAATATTTACACATGTTAAGTTTGCTGAAAATAAACGCAGTTGACAGTGAGAGGACGTTTATTTTTTTGCTGAGTTTACTTATATGTACAAATATACTTATGTACGAAACCTCATTGTACACTCCATTGTTTTGAAAACCAAATTCCTGCAGTTATCCTATCTAAAAATAACAAGAATATTTGGAAGGGGAACACCATACATGAAATGGCACTCTATTCTGTGTATAGAGCACTACCTTCCACAAGGGGTCATAGTGCATTACATTTGGCCAGAGGCCTATGTACAGTATAGAGTGCCTTATGGGTTGTAGGCTGGGTTCTGACAGGAATACGAGACTACTGTCAAGTACAACAGTAAGATGGACAGGGGAGAGGTGAAAAATAACATTTAAGGCTTTGATAAGATTAAATAACATTGATTCATTACATCGTCTATGCCCGGGAATTTAGCATACATTTTGACTGATGCATCTGGTCAACCAGGTGATTAGTGCCAAGCAAAAGACGTCATTCTCGCAAACGCAAGATTGGCGCCAAATGAATGACCATGTGCCAATCCCTTGGTAAATTGGAGCAAAATTTCACCGTCTGACAACTCTTGATCTAGTTTCCAGAGGTGAGAGCAGGATTGACGCCACTCTGTTCCAACTCAGCAATCACTGCCATGTGTTTAAAGTCAGCTGGTTTGTGGTTGAAGGTCTCCACCAATCTAAAAATCTCCTGCCGCTGGGTTCCGTAGAACAGCTGCACCTGATTGGCCAAGCACTGAGCCAGATGTACTGTCTGCAAAACAGGAGTATTAGGTTAAAAGCCTTCCCCTACTTGGAAAAAACCAAATAAAACAAGCTATAAATTAGAAAAAGTTCTCTGCTAATTACAATGCAAAAAATACCAGAGGTGAATGACATTGCTGTAATCTACAGAACACCTACTTGACTAATTACCATTTCACATTGCACAGTTGTTGATATAATTGATTAAAATGTGCCGTGTGTATACAGTAGTGATTAGCCTGTATGAGTAAAGCTTATGTTGAATGTGGAGTATAACTGGGCTGCTGCCTTCTAACATTGACCTCAACATCATTATTTTTTTATGGATTTTTAAAGTGGTATTGCATCATGTACAATGGCTTATTAGAAACAGCTTACCATGAACTTAGGGTCCATCTCGGCAGTCATGAGCACTACACCCTTGTCTTTCTGCAGGTCAGAATAGTGGTAGAGGATCAACTGACTGGGGGCGTGCTCTCCCATGGTCTGTGGAGGGGGTCAGGGAAACAGAGTCGATATAGTATAGAATCTACACCACAGATAATACAAATTATCTAGGACTATAATCGTATTTCTATACATCATATACTGAACAAAAATATAAAACGCAACATGTAAAGTGTTGGTCTCATGTTTCATGAGCTAAAATAAAACGATCACAGACATTTTCCACACGCACAAAAAGCTTATTTCTCTCAAATGTTGTGCACAAATTTGTTTACATCCCTGTTAGTGAGCATTTCTCCTTTGCCAAGATAATCCATCCACCTGACAGGTGTGGCATATCAAGAAGCTGGCTAAACAGCATGATCATTAGACAAGTCAAAAAAGGCCACTCTAAAATGTGCAGTTCTGTCATACAAAACAATGCCATAGATGTCTCAAGTTGAGGGATGTGAAATTGGCATGTTGCTGCAGGAATGTCCACCAGGGCTGTTGCCAGAGAATTGAATGTTGATTTCTCTACCATAAGCGGCTTCCAACGTCATTTTAGAGAATTTGGCAGTACGTCCAACCGGCCTCACAACCACACACCACGTGTAACTAAGCCAGCTCAGGACCTCCACATCCGGCTTCGTCACCTGCGGGATCATCTGAGACCAGCCACCTAGACAGTTGATGAAACTATGTAGTATTTCTGTCTGTAATAAAGCCCTGTTGTGGGGAAAAATTAATTCTGATTGGCTGAAATCTATAGATTGGGCCTAATTTATTTATTTCAATTTACTGATTTCCTTATATATGAAATTGTTGCATGTTGTTTTTGTATTTTTGTTCAGTGTTGAAACCCATGGTGTTGCTTGGGTGAGCTAGGAAGAGGGGCTCCCGAGTGGTGCAGCGGTCTAAGGCACTGCATGTCCGGCCGTGATCGGGAGTCCCATAGGGCGGCGCACATTTGGCCCAGCATCGTCCGGGTTTGGCCGGTGTAGGCCGTCGTTGTAAATAAGAATTTGTTCTTAACTGACTTGCCTAGTTAAATAAAGGTTCAATTAAATAAAACATTAAAAGAGGAGCTATAAGATAAATTATATAGGAGTTACCTGGACATTGATCAGGGACGTGAAATGCAGTTCGTGGTCCGACCACTGCCCCAGGAAAAATTCATAGCCCTCCTTTTGGGGTAACGCATACAGGAACTGGATGTCGGGGAGTAACACATTGTTATATCGGTGAGTGATACCTTTAAATGTTTTTGTATTCAACTATCAGATAGATTAAAACCATTCAACATGTGTTCCAATAGTGGACTCATGAGTATAACATTTCACAAAAAAATAAATAATGAAATGCTGGGTATTAAATCATCTCAATTCACTGTTGTGGTCAACATGTTATGGAAGCGCTGAATATTAAAGCTTCTCTTTCTTTACTTGTACAATACTGCCATCCAGTGTCCTTTGATGCATGATACTCCTCAAACAACCACATTTGCTCTGTCACCATGCCACACAATGTGTGCAATGTCACTGTAAACACACTGCTTTATCATCAACCTTTGAACAAACTACAGTACAGTTCTACTAGGCACAAAGCTTATACATGCTTATCACAGGGTTGCACTTAGCTCTGTTGAAAATCACTTCAAAAACGTGGGCCTAAAATAGAGCAAGAATTATGTAATTGTAATTATGCATTTGTTAAACTGCTGTCAAAAGTGTTATCCGACAAAATGGCAAACTTACTGGTATGATGGCGCTTATGGTGTCTTTTGTGGCATAATACTGCCTCCAAAGCTGAAAACAAAATGAAAGTTACATAAATGGGTTTTATTCCTCGTATGAAAACATGAAAAATAACGTTCTTCACATAGATATGCTAGGTTTGAATTACTCTAAACATTTAAACACGTACCTCTGCAATTTCTTCTCCTGACTTATCCTGGATCAAGTCCAAGTTCAGGATAGATCCTAGGGTCTGTGCAAGAAACTTTAAATGGTATTATCCAGGTGGACAGGGTGATTTACCCTCATACAAATCCATGGGCTTTAAAACCTAGTGTAAAGCACTACACAAACTTCAACCGAATTATGCAAATTGTATTAATACACTGATTTGACTTCTCACCTTGTCTTTGGTGAATCTGCCTGAACCATCAGCCTGGTTGTCACGCTTCTCTAACTGCAAATAAGATAAGATTTGTTGCATATAAATGGATGTCAATCAAACATATTGGCACAAAGGCTGTCAGAGCATCTAGGGGTTGGCAAAAACATTGTTTCAGTGTAAAGAATTGTACAACCGTGGGACACACTCCTAAGCAGCAGAGGGTAATCCATTACACCCAACAGAAGGTGTTACATAGGCAAGTCAGTTGAGAACAAGTTCTTCTTTACAATGACGGCCTACCCCGGCAAAACCCGGACCACGCTGGGACAATTGTGCGTCGCCCTATGGGACTACCAATCACGGCCGGATGTAATACAGCCTGGAATCGAACCAGGGACTGTAGTGACACCTCTTGCACTGTGATGTAGTGCCTTAGACCACTAGGGTCAATATACAGAGTATTCAGAAAGTATTCATACCCCTTGACCTTTCCACATTTTGTTATGTTAGAAATTGGGATTAAAATTGATTTAATTCTCTTCTTTTTTTAAATGTTTTAATTTTTTTTTTACAATCTACACAAAATATTTGAATATCAAAGTGGAAGAAAAATTATATTTACTAATACATCTAGATTAGATAAGTATTCAACCCCCTGAGTTAATACATGTTAGAATCAACGTTGGCAGCGATTTACAGCTGCGAGTCTTTTTGAGTAAGCCTCTACGAGCTTTGCACACCTGCATTGTACAATATTTGCTCATTATAATTTTAAAACTCATTTACATTTAAGTAATTTAGCGGAAACTCGTATCCAGAGCGTATGCCAGACATCCATTTTCAAGTCTTGCCATAAATGTTCAAGCCAATTTAAGCCAAAACTAATTAGGCCACTCAGAAACATTCAATGTTATCATAGTAAGTAACTCCAGTGTATGTTTGGCCCTGTGTTTTAGGTTATTGTGCTGCTGAAAGGTGCATTTTTCCCCAGTGTCTGTTGGAAAGCAGACAACCAGATTTACCTCTAGGATTTTGTCTGTGCTCAGCTCTATTCCGTTTCTTTTTATCCTAAACAACTCCCTAGTCCTTGCTGATGACAAGCATTCCCGTAACATGATGCTGCCATCACCATGCTTGGAAATATTAAGATTGGTACTCAGTGATGTGTTGGATTTTCCACAAACATAATGTTTTGTATTCTGGGCAAAAAGTACATTACTTTGGTGCATTATTGCAAACAGGATTCATGTTTTGGAATATGTGTATTCTGTACAGGCTTCCTTCTTTTCACTTTGTCCATTAGGTTAGTATTGTGGAGTAACTACACTGTTGTTGATACATCCTCAGTCACCATTGGCCTCATGGTGAAATTACTGAGCAGTTTTTTTCCTCTTCGGCAACTGAGTTCAGAAGGAAGCCTGTATCTTTGTAGTGATTGGGTGTTTTGCTACACCAGCCAAAGCGTTATTAATAACATCACCATGCTCAAAGGGATATTCAATGTCTGCTTAATTTTTTGTACCATTCTACCAATAGGTTCCCTTCTCTGTGAGGCATTGATAAACCTCATTGGTCTTTGTGGTTGAAATTCACTACTCGACCGAGGGACCTTACAGACAATTGTATGTCGGGTATAGAGATGGGGTAATCGTTCAAAAACCATGTTAACCACTATTATTGCACTCAGAGTGAGTCCATGCAACTTATTGATTCAAGACTTTTCAGCAAATTTCTAAAAACAAAATTCCACATTGTAAGGTATTGTGTGTTGATCAGTGGCACAAAACCTCAATGAATATCCATTTTAAATTCAGGCTGAAGTGTGGAAAAAGTCAAGGGGTGTGAACACTTTCTTTAGACACTGTAGCTTAATACGTCGGCCGGTGATAGCTAGCTAATGCTAACCCTAGCTAGGTACCCTCTGATTACATTGCTGTGTCCGGTCCTTTCACAACCCCTCCAATTACATTGGGACTTTCTCTACTGTTTATCTGGGTGGTTGGTCCAAATAACGCTAGGAATGATTATTAAACTTCTCAAAACGCTGGTATTGGGTTCAGATTCCTATAACCTGAAGCATAACCACACAATCTAAATACACGCCATTAACACATACCAGCCCAGCTCGTGCTTACATGGTTGTGCGCATGAGTCAGGTGAAATCACGAACCCAGAATATTTAAAAAAAAGTTTCCTAGCATCATAAGGACAAACCACCCAGACAACCAGCTTATAGAGGGCCTGCGAGGTCAATTTCCAAAATCAAAACACTGGGTTCTATTAGATTGTAGACTTGCTTGCCATCACCCATCTGGTCCAAGGGACTAAGGTCAATATAACCTCCAATCTTAGTAACCTACCTCCTGCTCCATGAGGTTGACGAACTCTGATTGTTTAGAGTGTCCGAGTGGCTCCCGTTTAATTTCATTTCGCTTCTCGAGCCGAGCATTGAACTCCTGCGGTTTGGCACTGAAAAAAATAAAATAAAGGCTGGTTAGGAAATCCCTAAGTTCAAAACTAAGCTACAGTTCAGCCTAGATATGAAAGACAAAATGGTAAAAAGAACAGTGTATTTTGTAGCAGGAAACATCTCAGAGGAGAGTGACTGTCATGACTTCTGTTAGGCCTTTAATTATCCAGACCAGGACAAAAGACTTACAAGCTCTACAATATCAAGGTTAGCTCTGGCTAGTAGTTATTAGTACTGTCACTCAATCCTTGTCCTGGTATGTGCAGGCTTTTGTTCCTGCCCAGTACTTAAAAAAACAGTGAATTCTCTTGATTAAGTTAGTTGAATCAGGAGGGTAAGTACCGAGTAGTAGAAAGTTCAGATTAGAAGTATTCTTGGGTCTCAGAAATGAGACCCGCAGAATCCCCACCCAACCTAGAAATAATTTAAAAAATATATATATATAAAATATACTACCAGATCCGACCCAAACATGTCATAGATTAGAGAGACCGGGTCGGGTCTGTATTGGATCCAAATGGGGAGGCAGGTAGCCTAGTGGTTAGAGAGTTGGACTAGTAACCGGAAGGTTGCAAGATCGAATCCCTGAGCTGACAAGGTAAAAATCTGTTGTTCTGCCCCTGAACAAGATGGGCAAAAGAACACACTGGACAGAGGAAGATTGGAAAAAAGTGTTATGGACAGACAAATATAAGTTGGAGGTGTTCGGATCACAAAGAAGAACATTGGTGAGACGCAGAAGAAAAGAAAAGATGCTGGAGGAGTGGTTCAGGCCAACAGCTCCGCCCCCCCCGCAGCTACTCGCCCAAGCCTCTCCAGGTTCTCCTTTACCCAAATCCAGATAGCAGATGTTCTGAAAGAGCTGCAAAACCTGGACCCGTACAAATCAGCTGGGCTTGACAATCTGGACCCTCTATTTCTGAAACTATCCGCCTCCATTGTCGCAACCCCTATTACCAGCCTGTTCAACCTCTCTTTCATATCGTCTGAGATCCCCAAGGATTGGAAAGCTGCCGCAGTCACCTCCCTCTTCAAAGGGGGAGACACCCTGGACCCAAACTGTTACAGACCTATATCCATCCTGCCCTGCCTATCTAAGGTCTTCGAAAGCCAAGTCAACAAACAGGTCACTGACCATCTCGAATACCACCTTCTCCGCTGTGCAATCTGGTTTCCGAGCCGGTCACGGGTGCACCTCAGCCACGCTCAAGGTACTAAACAATATCATAACCGCCATCGATAAAAGACAGTACTGTGCAGCCGTCTTCATCGACCTTGCCAAGTCTTTCGACTCTGTCAATCACCATATTCTTATCGGCAGACTCAGTAGCCTCGGTTTATCGGATGACTGCCTTGCCTGGTTCACCAATTACTTTGCAGACAGAGTTCAGTGTGTCAAATCGGAGGGCATGCTGTCCGGTCCTCTGGCAGTCTCTATGGGGGTGCCACAGGGTTCAATCCTCGGGCCGACTCTTTTCTCTGTATATATCAATGATGTTGCTCTTGCTGCGGGCGATTCCCTGATCCACCTCTACGCAGACGACACCATTCTATATACTTCCGGCCCGTCCTTGGACACTGTGCTATCTAACCTCCAAACGAGCTTCAATGCCATACAACACTCCTTCCGTGGCCTCCAACTGCTCTTAAACGCTAGTAAAACCAAATGCATGCTTTTCAACCGTTCGCTGCCTGCACCCGCACGCCTGACCAGCATCACCACCCTGGATGGTTCCGACCTTGAATATGTGGACATCTATAAGTACCTAG
Source organism: Oncorhynchus mykiss (assembly GCF_013265735.2). Lineage (NCBI taxonomy): Eukaryota > Metazoa > Chordata > Actinopteri > Salmoniformes > Salmonidae > Oncorhynchus > Oncorhynchus mykiss. Next base: position 14,164,080 of record NC_048565.1, on the reverse strand, counting down.
GTGTCTGGCTAGACTGTAAACTCTCCTTCCAGACTCATATCAAACATCTCCAATCGAAAATCAAATCAAGAATCGTCTTTCTATTCCGCAACAAAGCCTTCTTCACTCACGCCGCCAAACTTAACCCTAGTAAAACTGACTATCCTACCGATCCTCGACTTCGGCGATGTCATCTACAAAATTGCTTCCAACACTCTACTCAGCAAACTGGATGCAGTTTATCACAGTGCCATCCGTTTTGTCACTAAAGCACCTTATACCACCCACCACTGCGACTTGTATGCTCTAGTCGGCTGGCCCTCGCTACATATTCGTCACCAGACCCACTGGCTCCAGGTCATCTACAAGTCCATGCTAGGTAAAGCTCCGCCTTATCTCAGTTCACTGGTCACGATGGCAACACCCATCCGTAGCACGCGCTCCAGCAGGTGTATCTCACTGATCATCCCTAAAGCCAACACCTCATTCGGCCGCCTTTCGTTCCAGTTCTCTGCTGCCTGTGACTGGAACGAATTGCAAAAATCGCTGAAGTTGGAGACTTTTATCTCCCTCACCATCTTCAAACATCTGCTATCTGAGCAGTTAACCTCGCTGCAGCTGTACATAGTCTATCGGTAAATAGCCCACCCATTTTTACCTACCTCATCCCCATACTGTTTTTATTTATTTACTTTTCTGCTCTTTTGCACACCAATATCTCTACCTGTACATGACCATCTGATCATGTATCACTCCAGTGTTATTAATCTGCAAAATTGTAACTATTCGCCTACCCCCTCATGCCTTTTGCACACAATGTATATAGACTCCCCTTTTTTTTCTTTTTCTACTGTGTTATTGACTTGTTAATTGTTTACTCCATGTGTAACTTTGTGTTGTCTGTTCACACTGCTATGCTTTATCTTGGCCAGGTCGCAGTTGCAAATGAGAACTTATTCTCAACTAGCCTACCTGGTTAAATAAAGGTGAAATAAAAAATACAAAATAAAAATTCTGTTCCAAAACGTTGTCGGTTGCAAAACGCCAACAAACCGTTTACTCCAAACGGACAAAGTTTTGGAAAAGTAGTTATTTGACAAAATCAGGTAGGTTCCTCCCCGTTACGTTTGGTTGTCAAACGGTAAACTTGTTTCGAAGACGTAATGAATACAACCTTGAGACCAGGGGTGTATTCACTAGGAACCAAACGAAACTAACCTGAATTTGTCCAATAACTCGTTTTCGTAGGAAAAAGTTCTGGACTAATGATTACACCCCTGCTAGCTAACGGTTGGCAAGATTTGGCTAGCTGACTACACATGGGACATTAATTTGACAAACAGTGACAGTTGCGCACCAAGATTAGCTAGCACCCAGTGTTATTGCCATGTAATGTGGGTAAGTTAGCAAGCGAACGTTAAATTAATATTTGCTAGCGTGTGACTTTTTTTTCGCTTATAACGTTACCTCCTTAGCTTTCTGATCTTTTCCTGATATTTATTATAATATGGATTGTCCTCCAGTTCCGGCTCTTTCTCCTTCTTCACAGAAAATGCTCTAAACTGCGACGGCACCAGGCCAGGGATGAGCGGTCGGATTCCAGTTGCCCTGACCGCTAGCATCCCACGGTACAAACAAGACATTTGCACCATGGCGGCCGCCATCTTTCCCCCTTCGCTGTCGTCGCACATAAATGACATGACGTAAGGAAACAATGTCAACATACAATTCGTTCCGAGGACATGTAATGTGTCGGTTACAATTATGAGAAAGGCCTATATAATAATTTAAATTCAATCCACAAATGTCCCAAAATCACTACAGAAGGAACAGTCTTCTATAAAATGTGCATTAATTTCCAAATTAGTTTGGAATGCATCAAAACAAGCTTGGAATGCAACAGCAATGGCACAGACAAGAGTATATGAGAATTCTCCAATTCATCTGCGCGTGTAACCCAAGTAAAAGTAATACATGAGACAAATATACAGAGCAAAGTTTTGTCCTATATTTATATTTTATTTGTATTACTTTTTCAAATCCCAGCCAGAATCCTCGCAGGAGGCCTTTTGCCTTTTGGTAGTCCGTCATTGTAAATAAGAATGTGTTCGTAACTGACTTGCCTGGTTAAATAAAGGTTAAATAAATAAATAAAATACAACTTCAAGGTAATAACTGTAAATACGAACAAAACAAGCTCAACCTTTTCAAGCACTGAAATCTAATTTGTAGTTTTTAATTTCACAATCCCCACCTACCACAAAATGGCACATTTACTGCACATTGCCTATCTTTTTTTCTGAGAGGTATCCCAGCTAGCACACAACGTTCTGAGAACCATATGTTTCTTCGAGCTTGGTGAGAGCGTGGTTGTCCTATGGTGATTTTGCATACAACCTTCCCACAACTTTCTGGGAATGGTGCAGAATAGTTGTTTGGCTTGTGAACATTCTCAGCACATTTAAGGAACTTGACAAAAAAAATGAATAGTTTCTTGGTATTTTGTAAAATTTCAAGATGGCTACATTTAATGTATGTTGTAGGAATGTTTAACAACTGGTTTGACATAGGAAATGTTCTCATAGTTCATCGAACGTTAAGATTTGTATTTCATTTAATTTTAAATTTATTTAACTAGGCAAGTCAGGTTGGTAAGAAATAACATTCTTATGAGGGAAATACATTACTTCAGCATCAATTGTTATTGGTCACATTCGCATATTTAACAGATGAAATAGTTTTTAATGTTTTGTACAGTCAGTGTATGTCGGTTGTGTTCTGTAGTCAGGTAGTGAGAGTGGCCTCTTCTGGTGAGATTGTGTAAGTGCACTATGTTCAATGAACAGTGACAGTAGGCTACAGTTATGTATTGTGGTTATTAACATTGGTCCTGGACACCCACATGGTGTGCAGGCTTTTTGTTCCTGCCCAGCACTAACACACATAATTCAACCAATGAATGTATCGGTGATTAGATTAACCAAGTATGTTAGTGATGTGCTAGAACAAAAGCCTGCATGGCCTGTGGTTCTCCAGAATCAGTGTTAGTGACCACAGTAAATATAGAGGCATGTGCACTTCTACCAAAACGCCACAAGAGGGCACTCTGATTATGTCTCATGAGAGGAGAACCGTTGGTCGTTTGTATGTTAACTTCTAGAGTAGAATTATCAAAGATGCATATTTTAAAATATATTTATTATGTTGTATTACATTCTGGTACATTATTTTAGGAAAATATCAGACTCAATAAATTATGTTTGGCCCAAATATAGTCTTCTCTGATTTCACACAACGCAATAGAGCGACCAATAAGAGCTTAAACATATTTAAAGGATTAAAGTGATTTGTACTGCTTGTTGTCATTCACTGAGTGTACCTGTACTATACCTTCTGAGGTCTGCAATAGATATTATTCATGGTGCGACAGTACCTTATGCAGAATACAGTCTTAAGGGGTTGAGCATAGGGTTGAGCATTGAGAGGAGCTGCGTTGTTTGGCTCACGGTAGCAGAGCATAACTCTAGCCAAGTGTCAGAGAGGGGAGTTCCACTAGGCCGAGGCCAGGGAACTCTGGCTGGGCTGCTTCACCTGCATGCACGCCCCACACATGCACAAACACACACAAGCACAAACACTTATACACCCACCCACCCACCCACACTCTCAGAGGCCCAGGGTGTGCCGGCCAGCAGGTTTTCCGCCTGGCTGACCGCTCTAGAATATGTGAGTGCATGGCTGGCCACAGGAGAGGTGAGGGACGAGGTACACAGTGTCACAGCAGCAGCCCATCCACCTGGCCACAACAGCCTGACAGGTTAACATGCAATACTGTAGGGAGGCCTGGGTTATAACGCTCTCTCTCTGTCTCTCTTTGTCTCTCTCTGTGTCTGTCTCTCTCTCTCTCTCTCTGTGTGTCTGTCTGTCTCTCTTTGTCTCTGTCTGTCTGTCTGTCTGTCTGTCTGTCTGTCTGTCTGTCTGTCTGTCTGTCTGTCTGTCTGTCTGTCTGTCTGTCTGTCTCTCTCTCTCTCTCTGTGTCTGTCTCTCTGTCTCTGTCTCTCTCTGTGTCTCTCTCTCTCTCTGTGTCTGTCTTTCTCTCTCTCTCTCTCTGTGACTACAATTACAAAGATGTCTCATGTTAAAATGATTACTTATGAATTATAGGTTATTATTTGTAGAAATAATTGTTAGAATTTTTTTTTTACTGTTTGCGAAGAGTGGGTTAGAGAGCTGAGATTAGAGGGGTGAAAGTGGCAGCCATTGTTTTGTACATTAGATACTTTTTTGTGTCACATGAAAATTAAGGATATACCCTAATGTTCCCTCAGTCTATTTGGTTCTTGACGCTACAGAAAAAAAGGCTTCAGGGTTGTGGTCAATTCCATTTAAATTCAGTCAATTCAGGACGTAAACTGAAATTCAAATGTTCCTTAATGCTTCTTAATGAGGATGTACTCTATGTATTCTCTATTAGTACCATCTGATGGCAGCCGACTGACCCTGTAAATCTGGTCCAGACTGCCCTGGCATTGCTGGTAAGCCAGTTCCAGGTTGTTATCAGTCTAGGTGAAACAGGGTACCGTTAGTGCTGCTCCCCTTGAGGAGCAGTTTGCCGTACTAGGAGGACTAGGTGATTAATTAGGCTTTGGATGGTGTAGCAAAACACCCAGTCACTACAAAGACACCCTTCCTTCTGAACTCAGTTGCCGGAGAGGGAAAAAACTGCTCAGTGATTTCACCATGAGGTCAATGGTGACTGTAAAACAGTTACAGAGTTTAATGGATGTGATAGAAAACTGAGGATGTATCAACAACAGTGTAGTTACTCCATAATACTAACCTAATGGACAAAGTGAAAAGTAGGAAGCCTGTACAGAATACACATATTCCAAAACATGAATCCTGTTTGCAATATGGAACCTAAGTAATACCAAAGACAGTACAGTATGAAGATTTGCTAAACCTGCTTCCCCAAAAGAAATCCCTGATCACACTTGTAGGCGATGTCATGGCGACGTTGGCTAGTTAAGCTCATGTGTTGAAACAGTCATCGGGTCTAACGGTCGTCTAGCGTCGAACTGCTCTCCCTTGATATAAAGTTATTTTTGACAAAAATGAAAACGTGTAAGTTTGTCCTTTCACAAGGTTGGAGTAATAACATGTTCAAATACTAAAGACATTGGCTTGAATACAGGCTGTGCCTTTTATATTTCAAGAAAATGTAACAACTAAGGAAGAATTGTTCACTTCTCTCATTGACTTCTCAAACCCCGGCCTGGTCTGTTTGGTCTGTTTCACAAGCGTTCCAGGAAGTCTTGCGAGGTTGTGCCTCTGGGTTTAGAAAGTCTCTGGTAATACTGCATAAAGTGTGGCAAAGAAATCAACTTTTTGTCCATAATACAAGCATTATGTTTGGGGCAAATCCAACACAATACATCACTGAGTACCATATTTTCAAGCATGGTGGTGGCTGCATCATGTAATGGGTATGTTTGTCATCAGCAAGGGCAGGCATCTCCAACATGTCGATCATGAGCTACCAGTATCTCGCTGCCCACCTATGAGTAGCTCACCAAACAAGTTTCACATGTTCCACCGCAAACTGTCAAACAAATATCACAAGTATGAAACACCACAAGATCCCAGTCTTTATCTAACCAATGCAACATTGACATTATCCCACCCCTGGTTAGCCACTATTGACCTCAAGCCAAACCTGACACAGTATCTGCCAATTCATTTCCAGCAATATTACCTCTTTCTGTCTGTGGTGCGGGCATATGTCTCACTCTGTGTGCTGCCAGTTGATGTGGGTTGACAGAAATACTTTCTTCAAACCATTCTCATTTAAATGTTAAATACAAAGTAGGCTTACCTGGCAGAAGTATGTCAGGAGTAAGTATATTATTTGTATAAATTTGTTATTTGCAAACTTTGCCATGAAATGAGCACCAACAGTACTGAACCATTGCTAGACGGCACATAGAAGGCACACTAGATGTGCAATTAAAGGGGAATTACACTCAAATGTTTCGTTTTCTTTCAGACCTAAACAAACATTGTCTTCTGATGTGATTGAAGCATTGACATCAACTCAGAATATCACATTTTATCACAAATTTGGGAAATCATTTTGAGGGGGAAATCACAGATTTTATAGGGACCTCCTTAGTTGTTTATGAACCATTATTTGACCAGGTATATTGACAGAGAACAATGCACTACTTTCTCTTGTACACTAAGGACCCGGGGAAGAGTTGCAGGGGAAATAAAATAATGTGCCTATTTGAAACCTAGAAAAAATGTGTAACTCACGACATGTTTCATTTTAAAGTAGCTCTCATGCTAGAAACAGTTGGAAACCCTAGGCCTAGGGTTTTGTTTATAAGCACAAATAAAATCCTAGAGGGAAAACCTGGTTCAGTCTGCTTTCCAACAGACACTGCGAGACTAATTTACCTTTCAGCAGGACAATAACCTAAAACACAAGCCAAATCTACACTGGAGTTGCTTACCAAGATGACATTGACTGTTCTGGAGTGTCCTAGTTCCAGTTTTGACTTAAATCGACTTGAAAATGTATGGCAAGACTTTAAAATGGCTGTCTAGCAATGACCAACAATCAAATTGACAGAGCTTGAAGAATTAAACAAATAATAACGGGCAAAGCTCTTAGACTTACCCAGAAACACTCACAGCTGTAATCACTCTTGGACTTACCCAGAAACACTCACAGCTGTAATCACTCTTAGACTTACCCAGAAACACTCACAGCTGTAATCACTCTTAGACTTACCCAGAAACACTCACAGTTGTAATCACTCTTAGAGACTTACCCAGAAAGACTCACAGTTGTAATCGCTGCCAAAGGTGCTTCTACAAAGTATTGACTCAGGGGTGTGAATACTTATGTAAATAAAATATTTCTGCATTTAATTTTCAATACATTTACTAACATTTCTAAAAGCAGGTTTAATTGTATCATTATGGGTTATTGTGTGTAGATGGGTGAAGAACAACATCTATTTAATCCATTTTGAATTCAGGCTGTAACAACAAAATGTTAAATAATTCAAGGGGTATGAATAGTTTCTGAAGGTAGGTGGGCATAGAAAGCACAGATCACGTTTGTTGTAAAAACAAGTTATGGTTGGTTGGATTGTACATTGAGGTGAACTGGTGGTTTGGCTGTGTGATATGGTGGTGGTGTGTCCATTAAAACACAGGAGACAGAGGTACAGTTAAAAGGGCTAATGCCGACTCGTGGACATCTTGTATAACAGAAGAAGATGGATGGAGAAAGTGTACGAATCAAAGCATCAGCAGTCAGGCCGTTTTTGCCACTGGCAACACTGTCTGTGTGATAGAAAGACATAGCATTGAAAAATAACTTCCAAAATTAATCATTTCTCTAAATGATCGAAAACCCCTCCAAATAATTTACATTACTCTACCATGAGAACTAGCTATTATTCCGATTCCAATTTAAAAAGCAATAAATCACTCTGAAGATTCCCTTTCCCACTTGCAAGCTGGGTAAGTTTTGGTGCGTGTTCACAGTTTTGCCCATGGCCCACCACATGTTACAGTGACAATGTACTGGAGCTGAAATGGGGACAGTGGAGTGTGTTTGGACAGATTTTAGTCCTCGTTCAACCCGCTGCCAAGCCAATCTGCCTCACACACACAGCCCTGCAGCTGACAACTGCCCTAGGCTTCACCAGCCATGACAATCAACACACTGGCCACCACACACACAGGTCCCCTCTCTCAGCCAAACCGGTGCAACATCTGCCATCTCCATCATCCCATATTTGCTGGGTAATTGTGCCCAGGGATGCCTGTCTGTCTGTACACTCCTCTCTGGCCGGCATGGCAACCGATGCCATCCGCTTTTATTATTCCCCTAATAATGTCCATTCATCATCCGCTGTCATGGCGACCAGGAGCCAGGAGAGTGGGCATAGAAAACACCTTCTGCCTGGGGGCCTGTGCCAAGCCCCTGCTCTGACACACAGGTGTGGCCTCATCCGCTGCCACCATTCACCCTCCAACAGAAATATACAGTAACACACCAATATAGCATGGATGAAGCTGGTCAGATGCCTTCATGTGTGTTGGATAAGACTGGGGTTAACCAGAAACCAGAAGAAATAGGCCTAGTGAAATAGATGGATGATCTAAAAATGTTATCAGTTTGTATTTGAGTGATGTGTAGCGGGTGGATAAAATGACTGATTGCTCTTTTGGGTCAGTGCGTCAGTTAAGAGATGCCATCACTACTGCCCCTGCTGGTCGGCTATCACCTCCCGCTCTGACAGAGAGCATAGGCAGTGGGTGTGTTCCCCCTCTCCTCTCCTCTTGTCACCGGCTGGCTTGGCTGCAGAAGGGCTGCTGGCTCCCAGCTGACCCCGAGGTGGAATACAGCCAGGCTGCTCTCTCTCTCTCTCTGTGTGTGTGTGTGTGTGTGTGTGTGTGTGTGTGTGTGTGTGTGTGTGTGTGTGTGTGTGTGTGTGTGCACCAGGCCTTTGGGTGACAGAGAGGAGAGGAGAGGAGAGGAGTTGAGAGGAGAGGAGAGGAGAGGAGAGGAGAGGAGAGGAAAGGAAAGGAAAGGAAAGGAGAGGAGAGGAGAGGAGAGGAGAGGAGAGGAGAGGAGAGGAGAGGAGAGGAGAGGAGAGGAGAGGAGAGGAGAGGAGAGGAGAGGAGAGGAGAGGAGAGGAGAGGAGAGGAAAGGAAAGGAAAGGAAAGGAGAGGAGAGGAGAGGAGACGAGAGGAGAGGAGAGGAAAGGAAAGGAAAGGAAAGGAAAGGAAAGGAAAGGAAAGGTGAGGAAAGGAAAGGAAAGGAGGGGAGGGTAGAGGAGAGGAGAGGACAGGTCAGTCATATGCCCCGCCATCTCTCTCTCTCCACCCAAGCTTAAGCTCATTAACATACTGTAGCAAAGACCGCTCCCTCATCTCTTGAAACTTGACTTTTATATATATATACTGTATATATGTTTTGCATTTGATGAGCTTTGCTGAACTTCTTTTTATGCTCAAGTACTCCGTCCAAATGTACGGGTGATGGGCCATGTGATGAAAAAAAACTACCTTTTTTATACAGTCAAAATCAACTGACATTTCATGGTGTTTATCTTCAGAAGGAGATGTATTTGTAACATTTGTGACATAATTGTGTCTGGTTTTAGAGAAAAATGTAAAGATCCAATTAAATCTGACTGAATAAGAATGCTTTGAATTCAATCATTCAAATCTGACTTGAATGAGTCTTGCTGGACAGTGTACTGTTGTCATGGTTGTAACACACTCTCTGGGCTGTGTACTGTTGTCATGGTTGTAACACACTCTCTGGGCTGTGTACTGTTGTCATGGTTGTAACACACTCTCTGGGCTGTGTACTGTTGTCCTGGTTGTAACACACTCTCTGGGCTGTGTACTGTTGTCCTGGTTGTAACACACTCTCTGGGCTGTGTACTGTTGTCATGGTTGTAACACACTCTCTGGGCTGTGTACTGTTGTCATGGTTGTAACACACTCTCTGGGCTGTGTACTGTTGTCATGGTTGTAACACACTCTCGGGGCTGTGTACTGTTGTCATGGTTGTAACACACTCTCTGGGCTGTGTACTGATGTCATTGTTGTAACACACTCTCTGGGCTGTGTACTGTTGTCATGGTTGTAACACACTCCCTGGGCTGTGTACTGTTGTCATGGTTGTAACACACTCTCTGGGCTGTGTACTGTTGTCATGGTTGTAACACACTCTCTGGGCTGTGTACTGTTGTCATGGTTGTAACACACTCTCTGGGCTGTGTACTGATGTCATTGTTGTAACACACTCTCTGGGCTGTGTACTGATGTCATGGTTGTAACACACTCTCTGGGCTGTGTACTGTTGTCATGGTTGTAACACACTCTCTGGGCTGTGTACTGTTGTCATGGTTGTAACACACTCTCTGGGCTGTGTACTGTTGTCATGGTTGTAACACACTTTCTGGGCTGTGTACTGTTGTCATGGTTGTAACACACTCTCTGGGCTGTGTACTGATGTCATTGTTGTAACACACTCTCTGGGCTGTGTACTGATGTCATGGTTGTAACACACTCTCTGGGCTGTGTACTGTTGTCATGGTTGTAACACACTCTCTGGGCTGTGTACTGATGTCATGGTTGTAACACACTCTCTGGGCTGTGTACTGTTGTCATGGTTGTAACACACTCTCTGGGTTGTGTACTGTTGTCATGGTTGTAACACACTCTCTGGGCTGTGTACTGTTGTCATGGTTGTAACACACTCTCTGGGTTGTGTACTGTTGTCATGGTTGTAACACACTCTCTGGGCTGTGTACTGTTGTCATGGTTGTAACACACTCTCTGGGCTGTGTACTGTTGTCATGGTTGTAACACACTCTCTGGGCTGTGTACTGTTGTCATGGTTGTAACACACTCTCTGGGCTGTGTACTGATGTCATGGTTGTAACACACTCTCTGGGCTGTGTACTGATGTCATGGTTGTAACACACTCTCTGGGCTGTGTACTGATGTCATGGTTGTAACACACTCTCTGGGCTGTGTACTGTTGTCATGGTTGTAACACACTCTCTGGGCTGTGTACTGTTGTCATGGTTGTAACACACTCTCTGGGCTGTGTACTGTTGTCATGGTTGTAACACACTCACTGGGCTGTGTACTGTTGTCCTGGTTGTAACACACTCTCTGGGCTGTGTACTGTTGTCATGGTTGTAACACACTCTCTGGGCTGTGTACTGTTGTCATGGTTGTAACACACTCTCTGGGCTGTGTACTGTTGTCATGGTTGTAACACACTCTCTGGGCTGTGTACTGTTGTCATGGTTGTAACACACTCTCTGGGCTGTGTACTGTTGTCATGGTTGTAACACACTCTCTGGGCTGTGTACTGTTGTCATGGTTGTAACACACTCTCTGGGCTGTGTACTGATGTCATTGTTGTAACACACTCTCTGGGCTGTGTACTGATGTCATGGTTGTAACACACTCTCTGGGCTGTGTACTGTTGTCATGGTTGTAACACACACTCTGGGCTGTGTACTGTTGTCATGGTTGTAACACACTCTCTGGGCTGTGTACTGTTGTCATGGTTGTAACACACTTTCTGGGCTGTGTACTGTTGTCATGGTTGTAACACACTCTCTGGGCTGTGTACTGATGTCATGGTTGTAACACACTCTCTGGGCTGTGTACTGATGTCATGGTTGAAACACACTCTCTGGGCTGTGTACTGTTGTCATGGTTGTAACACACTCTCTGGGCTGTGTACTGATGTCATGGTTGTAACACACTCTCTGGGCTGTGTACTGTTGTCATGGTTGTAACACACTCTCTGGGTTGTGTACTGTTGTCATGGTTGTAACACACTCTCTGGGCTGTGTACTGTTGTCATGGTTGTAACACACTCTCTGGGTTGTGTACTGTTGTCATGGTTGTAACACACTCTCTGGGCTGTGTACTGTTGTCATGGTTGTAACACACTCTCTGGGCTGTGTACTGTTGTCATGGTTGTAACACACTCTCTGGGTTGTGTACTGTTGTCATGGTTGTAACACACTCTCTGGGCTGTGTACTGTTGTCATGGTTGTAACACACTCTCTGGGCTGTGTACTGTTGTCATGGTTGTAACACACTCTCTGGGCTGTGTACTGATGTCATGGTTGTAACACACTCTCTGGGCTGTGTACTGATGTCATGGTTGTAACACACTCTCTGGGCTGTGTACTGATGTCATGGTTGTAACACACTCTCTGGGCTGTGTACTGTTGTCATGGTTGTAACACACTCTCTGGGCTGTGTACTGTTGTCATGGTTGTAACACACTCACTGGGCTGTGTACTGTTGTCCTGGTTGTAACACACTCTCTGGGCTGTGTACTGTTGTCATGGTTGTAACACACTCTCTGGGCTGTGTACTGTTGTCATGGTTGTAACACACTCTCTGGGCTGTGTACTGTTGTCATAGTTGTAACACACTCTCTGGGCTGTGTACTGTTGTCATGGTTGTAACACACTCTCTGGGCTGTGTACTGTTGTCATGGTTGTAACACACTCTCTGGGCTGTGTACTGTTGTCATGGTTGTAACACACTCTCTGGGCTGTGTACTGTTGTCATGGTTGTAACACACTCTCTGGGCTGTGTACTGTTGTCATGGTTGTAACACACTCTCTGGGCTGTGTACTGTTGTCATTGTTGTAACACACTCTCTGGGCTGTGTACTGTTGTCATGGTTGTAACACACTCTCTGGGCTGTGTACTGTTGTCATGGTTGTAACACACTCTCTGGGCTGTGTACTGTTGTCATGGTTGTAACACACTCTCTGGGCTGTGTACTGTTGTCATGGTTGTAACACACTCTCTGGGCTGTGTACTGATGTCATGGTTGTAACACACTCTCTGGGCTGTGTACTGTTGTCATGGTTGTAACACACTCTCTGGGCTGTGTACTGATGTCATGGTTGTAACACACTCTCTGGGCTGTGTACTGATGTCATGGTTGTAACACACTCTCTGGGCTGTGTACTGATGTCATGGTTGTAACACACTCTCTGGGCTGTGTACTGTTGTCATGGTTGTAACACACTCTCTGGGCTGTGTACTGTTGTCATGGTTGTAACACACTCACTGGGCTGTGTACTGTTGTCCTGGTTGTAACACACTCTCTGGGCTGTGTACTGTTGTCATGGTTGTAACACACTCTCTGGGCTGTGTACTGTTGTCATGGTTGTAACACACTCTCTGGGCTGTGTACTGTTGTCATAGTTGTAACACACTCTCTGGGCTGTGTACTGTTGTCATGGTTGTAACACACTCTCTGGGCTGTGTACTGTTGTCATGGTTGTAACACACTCTCTGGGCTGTGTACTGTTGTCATGGTTGTAACACACTCTCTGGGCTGTGTACTGTTGTCATGGTTGTAACACACTCTCTGGGCTGTGTACTGTTGTCATGGTTGTAACACACTCTCTGGGCTGTGTACTGTTGTCATTGTTGTAACACACTCTCTGGGCTGTGTACTGTTGTCATGGTTGTAACACACTCTCTGGGCTGTGTACTGTTGTCATGGTTGTAACACACTCTCTGGGCTGTGTACTGTTGTCATGGTTGTAACACACTCTCTGGGCTGTGTACTGTTGTCATGGTTGTAACACACTCTCTGGGCTGTGTACTGTTGTCATGGTTGTAACACACTCTCTGGGCTGCCACGTCCAGCTGGGAGAAGGTGAGGAGCCGTGTCCCTTTGAAGTTGGACCGTGTGGATGTGTCCTTCGGTGGCCAGTAGAATGTCTGTGGTCAGTCTGAGCCTCTCTTCCTCCAAGGTCACTGGCCTGGTGACCAGCATGATGTCACAAAGGACAGACGCCAATTATAAGAGATATAACTTGATCATAATGCATTATAGCTGTAGGCTGTGTTACCTGTGTTACCTATAGCTGCAGGCTGTACGTGTTACCTGCTTTTTATTATATTTAACTGTCTGTTTTACTGTAAAGTGTGTGTATAGCAATTTTCAATGGACTTTAAATAAAGTTTGATTTGCATCGAAAGGTTAGCTCAATATGAACTGTAGGAAAAGTGTGGAGAATTTGTAGGTCAAAGTGTAGGCTAATGTGCTAAATCTGAAACAAAAAGGTAAAAATGTAAGCAAAAAAAACTATAAAAACTGGAAAAAAATAGAACAATGAAACCGCGGAGGGAACCAAAACCCTCAACATCTGTTCCCTCACTTTATTTCAATTATTCATGTTCTGAGGTGGCTCTTCCTGCGGTGCATTTCTCACCTCTACTCCTCCAGGATTGGAGGCCACTGAGCCAAAAGGACCAAGCGCACCCCTTGCTGCCCTTCCTCTCTTTGCCCTCCCTGCCTCACATGCCATGCTCACCCAACTGACAAAGCTGGCCTGGCTATAGGGAATGCCACCTACTCAATTATACATGGCTGAGACGCAGTGGCTGGAGAAAGTTGGTTTGCGTGGTGCGTTGAGGCACAAAATGGCTGCCATGCCGTGCGTCACCCTCACACTGGTGGGTTAATGAGGTATTATGTATTGGTGTACTGGGTACATTGGGTAGTGACTGTGTTATGGTGAGTGAATGAGGACCCAAAAGCGAACTAACTTAAACAGAGCTTCTTTAATAACCAAACATAGGTAGGCTCAGATAGACCGGCAGATTCCGACAGGACAGGACAAGGTTACAGCAAACATGACGATAGTCTGGCTCAGGCATGAAACACAACAAACAAGAATCCGACAAGGACAGGAACAGAAACAGAGAGAGATATAGGGACCTAATCAGAGGGAAAAAGGGAACAGGTGGGAAACGGGGTGAATGGGTAGTCAGAGGAGACAAGGAACAGCTGGGGGAAAGCGGGGGAGAAAAGGTAACCTAACAACGACCAGCAGAGGGAGACAGGGTGAAGGGAAAGGACAGAGACAAGACACAACATGACAGTACATGACAGTACCCCCCCACTCACCGAGCGCCTCCTGGCGCACTCGAGGAGGAAACCTGGCGGCAACGGAGGAAATCCTCGATCAGCGCACGGTCCAGCACGTCCCGAGAGGGAACCCAACTCCTCTCCTCAGGACCGTACCCCTCCCAATCTACGAGGTACTGGTGACCACGGCCCCGAGGACGCATGTCCAAAATTCTACGGACCCTGTAGATGGGTGCGCCCTCGACAAGGATGGGGGGGGGGGGGGGGAAGACGAGCAGGGGCGCGAAGGACGGGCTTGATGCAGGAGACATGGAAGACCGGGTGGACGCGACGAAGGTATCGCGGAAGAAGAAGTCGAACTGCGACAGGATTAATGACCCGAGAAATACGGAACGGACCAATGAACCGCGGGGTCAACTTGCGAGAAGCCGTCTTAAGGGGAAGGTTCTGAGTGGAGAGCCAAACTCTCTGACCGCGACAATATCTAGGACTCTTAGTTCTACGCTTATTAGCAGCCCTCACAGTCTGCGTCCTATAACGGCAAAGTGCAGACCTGACCCTCTTCCAGGTGCGCTCGCAACGTTGGACAAAAGCCTGAGCGGAGGGGACGCTGGACTCGGCGAACTGAGATGAGAACAGCGGAGGCTGGTACCCGAGGCTACTCTGAAAAGGAGATAGCCCGGTCGCAGACGAAGGAAGCGAGTTTTGGGCGTATTCTGCCCAGGGGAGCTGTTCTGACCAAGACGCAGGGTTACGAAAAGAAAGACTGCGTAAGATGCGACCAATAGTCTGATTGGCCCGTTCTGCTTGACCGTTAGACTGGGGGTGAAAGCCGGAAGAGAGACTGACGGAAGCCCCAATCAAACGGCAAAACTCCCTCCAAAATTGAGACGTGAATTGCGGACCTCTGTCCGAAACGACGTCTGACGGAAGGCCATGAATTCTGAAAACATTCTCGATGATGATTTGTGCCGTCTCTTTAGCAGAAGGAAGCTTAGCAAGGGGAATGAAATGAGCCGCCTTAGAGAACCTATCGACAACCGTAAGAATAACAGTCTTCCCCGCTGACGAAGGCAGTCCGGTGACAAAATCTAAGGCGATGTGAGACCACGGTCGAGAGGGAATAGGAAGCGGCCTGAGACGGCCGGCAGGAGGAGAGTTACCGGACTTAGTCTGCGCGCAGACCGAACAAGCAGCCACGAAACGACGCGTGTCATGCTCCCGGGTGGGCCACCAAAAACGCTGGCGAATGGAAGCAAGCGTACCCCGAACGCCAGGGTGGCCGGCTAACTTGGCAGAGTGAGCCCACTGAAGAACGGCCAGACGAGTAGGAACGGGAACGAAAAGAAGGTTCCTAGGACAAGCGCGCGGCGACGGAGTGTGAGTGAGCGCTTGTTTTACCTGCCTCTCAATTCCCCAGACAGTCAACCCGACAACACGCCCCTCAGGGAGAATCCCCTCGGGGTCAGTGGAGGCTACTGAAGAACTGAAGAGACGAGACAAAGCATCAGGCTTGGTGTTCTTAGAGCCCGGACGATAAGAAATCACGAACTCGAAACGAGCGAAAAACAGCGCCCAACGCGCCTGACGCGCATTAAGTCGTTTGGCAGAACGGATGTACTCAAGGTTCCTATGGTCAGTCCAAACGACAAACGGAACGGTCGCCCCCTCCAACCACTGTCGCCATTCGCCTAGGGCTAACCGGATGGCGAGCAGTTCGCGGTTACCCACATCATAGTTACGTTCCGACGGCGACAGGCGATGAGAAAAATACGCGCATGGGTGGACCTTGTCGTCAGAGAGGGAGCGCTGAGAAAGGATGGCTCCCACGTCCACCTCTGACGCGTCAACCTCGACAACGAACTGTCTAGAGACGTCAGGTGTAACAAGGATAGGAGCGGATGTAAAACGATTCTTGAGGAGATCAAAAGCTCCCTGGGCGGAAACGGACCACTTAAAGCACGTCTTGACAGAAGTAAGGGCTGTGAGAGGAGCTGCCACCTGACCGAAATTACGGATGAAACGACGATAGAAGTTCGCGAAGCCTAGAAAGCGCTGCAGCTCGACGCGTGACTTAGGGACGGGCCAATCAATGACAGCTTGGACCTTAGCGGGATCCATCTTAATGCCTTCAGCGGAAATAACAGAACCGAGAAATGTGACGGAGGAGGCATGAAAAGTGCACTTCTCAGCCTTCACAAAAAGACAATTCTCTAAAAGGCGCTGGAGGACACGTCGAACGTGCTGAACATGAATCTGGAGTGACGGTGAAAAAATCAGGATATCGTCAAGGTAAACGAAAACAAAGATGTTCAGCATGTCTCTCAGGACATCATTGACTAATGCCTGAAAGACAGCTGGAGCGTTAGCGAGGCCGAAAGGAAGAACCCGGTATTCAAAGTGCCCTAACGGAGTGTTAAACGCCGTCTTCCACTCGTCCCCCTCCCTGATGCGCACGAGATGGTAAGCGTTACGAAGGTCCAACTTAGTGAAAAACCTGGCTCCCTGCAGGATCTCGAAGGCTGAAGACATAAGAGGAAGCGGATAACGATTCTTCACTGTTATGTCATTCAGCCCTCGATAATCTATGCAGGGGCGCAGAGACCCGTCCTTCTTCTTGACAAAAAAAACCCCCGCTCCGGCGGGAGAGGAGGAGGGGACTATGGTACCGGCGTCAAGAGCTACAGACAAATAATCTTCGAGAGCCTTACGTTCGGGAGCCGACAGAGAGTATAGTCTACCCCGGGGGGGGGTGGTTCCCGGAAGGAGATCAATACTACAATCATACGACCGGTGTGGAGGAAGAGAGGTGGCCCTGGACCGACTGAACACCGTGCGCAGATCGTGATATTCCTCCGGCACCCCTGTCAAATCACCAGGCTCCTCCTGTGAAGAAGAGACAGAGGAAACAGGAGGGATAGCAGACATTAAACATTTCACATGACAAGAGACGTTCCAGGAGAGGATAGAATTACTAGACCAATTAATGGAAGGATTATGACAAACTAGCCAGGGATGGCCCAAAACAACAGGTGTAAAAGGTGAACGAAAAATTAAAAAAGAAATGGTTTCACTATGATTACCAGAAACAGTGAGGGTTAAAGGTAGCGTCTCACGCTGAATCCTGGGGAGAGGACTACCATCCAGGGCGAACAAGGCCGTGGGCTCCTTTAACTGTCTGAGAGGAATGTCATGTTCCCGAGCCCAGGTCTCGTCCATAAAACAGCCCTCCGCCCCAGAGTCTATTAAGGCACTGCAGGAAGCTGACGAACCGGTCCAGCGTAGATGGACCGACAAGGTAGTGCAGGATCTTGAAGGAGAGACAGGAGTAGTAGCGCTCACCAGTAGCCCTCCGCTTACTGACGAGCTCTGGCCTTTTACTGGACATGAAGTGACAAAATGACCAGCGGAACCGCAATAGAGACAGAGGCGGTTGGTGATTCTCCGTTCCCTCTCCTTAGTCGAGATGCGGATACCTCCCAGCTGCATGGGCTCAGCACCCGAGCCGGCAGAGGAAGATGGTAGTGATGCGGAGAGGGAGGCGACGGAGAGCGCGAGCTCCTTTCCACGAGCTCGGTGACGAAGATCAACCCGTCGCTCAATGCGAATAGCGAGTTCAATCAAGGAATCCACGCTGGAAGGAACCTCCCGGGAGAGAATCTCATCCTTTACCTCTGCGCGGAAACCCTCCAGAAGACGAGCGAGCAAGGCCGGCTCGTTCCAGCCACTGGAGACAGCAAGAGTGCGAAACTCAACAGAGTAGTCTGTTATGGATCGATTGCCTTGACATAGGGAAGACAGGGCCCTGGAAGCCTCCTCCCCAAAAACAGATCGATCAAAAACCCGTATCATCTCCTCCTTAAAGTCCTGATACTGGTTAGTACACTCAGCCCTTGCCTCCCAGATTGCCGTGCCCCACTCACGAGCCCGTCCAATAAGGAGAGATATGACGTAGGCGACACGAGCAGTGCTCCTGGAGTAAGTGTTGGGCTGGAGAGAAAACACAATATCACACTGGGTGAGGAACGAGCGGCATTCAGTGGGCTCCCCAGAGTAACACGGCGGGTTATTGATTCTGGGCTCCGGAGATTCGAAAGCCCTGGAAGTGGCCGGTGGATCGAGGCGGAGATGGTGAACCTGTTCTGTGAGGTTGGAGACTTGGGTGGCCAGGGTCTCAACGGCATGTCGAGCAGCAGACACTTCCTGCTCGTGTCTGCCTAGCATCGCTCCCTGGATCCCGACGGCTGAGTGGAGAGGATCCGAAGTCGCTGGGTCCATTCTTGGTCGGATTCTTCTGTTATGGTGAGTGAATGAGGACCCAAAAGCGAACTAACTTAAACAGAGCTTCTTTAATAACCAAACATAGGTAGGCTCAGATAGACCGGCAGATTCCGACAGGACAGGACAAGGTTACAGCAAACATGACGATAGTCTGGCTCAGGCATGAAACACAACAAACAAGAATCCGACAAGGACAGGAACAGAAACAGAGAGAGATATAGGGACCTAATCAGAGGGAAAAAGGGAACAGGTGGGAAACGGGGTGAATGGGTAGTCAGAGGAGACAAGGAACAGCTGGGGGAAAGCGGGGGAGAAAAGGTAACCTAACAACGACCAGCAGAGGGAGACAGGGTGAAGGGAAAGGACAGAGACAAGACACAACATGACAGTACATGACAGACTGAATATGCATTCCTTTATTTACCTTTTCTTTCGCTGGTAACTGCAAGTAATAACTACTGTATGTTGATTGGCGTTGTGATTGCTAAAGTACCTGCAGATAGATACACACACACACACTAAAATGTTGCTTTGACAGGTGGACAGGAGTAGCACAGGTGGGTGACATACCCATCTAGCACATTTGGTTCCTTGGAAGTTGTGGGAACTTTTTTTGTAGGAACTTATGTTTTTGGCTTCACATTGGTTGTGAGAACGAAGACATATGTTTCCTGACCGGTAAAACAGAAAGTTTTGCCTGTTCTGGGAACGTTTCATATTTAGGTTTGTTTTACTCTGGTTCCCTGAATTCCTTCTTTCTTTTCTTTTTTTTTTTACATTCCCCGAATATTGCCAAGAACTGACATAAGAGAACCATACGTTCTGACAACATTGCTTAAGTCACAACATTTTTGAGAACGTTGCCAGAATGTAGTAAAAATATAACATTAAATAGAACCACATGGGAACTTGTGTGTAATGTTCCCACAGAAGAACGTTGTTTCTTAAAGTTCTCTGAACAATTTGAGAACATGACTTTAATTAAAACCATGAGGAAAGTTGTGGGAAGGTTGTATGCAAAATAACCATAGGACAACCACGCTCTCACCAAGCTCTAAGAAACATATATGGTTCTCAGAACGTTGTGTGCTAGCTGGGTGTATCTGGGGACAACATGTTAAATAAGTTGATTCTCAGTGTCATTTGAAGAAGGTGCCGTGCTTTGCATCTTGAGCTGCAGTTTCCCAAACCTGGGCCCAGCGTTGAGGATATAGTAGATCTGACTGGGACGAGTGTCCAGGTCTTCGCCTCCACACCACACTGGAGATCACCTTCCTGTCCATCCAGTCCACCTCTACACCTGCATTCCTGACAGAGGATACAAGAGATGGTCAGGACCATAGAGACACAGAAATAAACATACTAGGGACTAAGAGAGAGAAAGAGAGAGGGAGACATTATTAGAGAGAGTACAATCACCAGCAAAGACACTGAGGGCCACAGAGACATTGGGTACCAGTTCCAACTCACATACAGCTCCCTTCAAGCAGTACCGACTAGCACCAGTCAACTGAGGGGCCCCAGCCCAGAGATACAGTAGGGCAAACACTGGGGGCCACAGAGAGACACATGCAGAAAGGACCACAGAGGCCTAGCATGCACTTAACCTAGCCTAGCACGCTCAGAAGAGTCCTCATCCTGAACACACGTAAACAAACACCAGATCCCTTCCTTCCCCCTGCTGCCTGGCATGGAATAACAGGCAGGCGAGCAGGAGAGATTTGTCAGAGCCATCCACCAGGGCCCCGCAAACAAGGAAGCGGGAGTCTGCCAAAAAGCCACATTACTTCTGCCTATGTGGCCTTGATGGACTGCAACCAGTGCCAACGCACTGACTCAAAAACCCCTCCTGATCTAAGGAGGAAAAACAGGAGGACAGAGGAGGACCTAGTCAAGGATGTAACTTGATTCCCAGTCACTCATTCGAGGAGGACAGATTTATCTCCTCTCCCCCTGTCCACACTCACTTATCCCGACCCTGCACTCCATTCCTCCCCCACCCTCCCCCTGTCCACACTCACGTATCCCGACCCTGCACCCGCCACATGTGCTGTATGGGTTGTATCTGTTGACCCCATTCCTCCCCCACCCTCCCCCCGTTCTGTCCCCTTTCTGTCCTGATCCCCCCATCCTCTCCTTCTTGGCTCAGACTGTTCCTCCCAGAGAGTCCTTCCTATCCTTACTTCAGCAGCCGGGGTTTTTCATCATTGACTGGTAGGACGATGATCTTCGCTGTCCCCTGGACTGTGTGGCAGCCATCTGTCAGCTGCATGGTGAATGAGTCCTTCAGGTTTTCCATGTCATCCTGCATGTACATGATCCTCATTCCTGCAGATAGGGGCCAAGAGGGGAGGAGTCAGGGAGAGCGGTGGGAGAGGGTGAATGGGAGGACAGTTTGGTGGGATTTCGGTGGCAGCGTGCCAATACATTAGCAAGGTGAGATTATCTGTACCTCCGTTTGAGTCACATTGAAGTAATTTCTACAATTAAAAAAAAATAAACGCAGCAAAAAAAGAAACACCATTTTTTCAGGACCCTGTCTTTCAAAGATAATTTGTTGAAATCCAAATAACTTCACAGATCTTAATTGTAAAGTGTTTAAACACTGTTTCCCATGCTTGTTCAATGAACCATAAACAATGTATGAAGATGCACCTGTGGAACAGTCGTTAAGACACTAACAGCTTACAGACGGTAGGCAATTAAGGTCACAGTTATGAAAACTTAGGACACTAAAGAGGCCTTTCTACTGACACTGAAAAACATCAAAGAAAGATGCCCGGGGTCCCTGCTCATCTGCATGAACGTGCCTTAGGCATGCTGCAAGGAGGCATGAGGACTGCAGGTGTGGCCAGGGCAATAAATTACAATGTCCGTACTGTGAGACGCCTAAGACAGCGATACAGGGAGACAGGACGGACAGCCTATCGTCCTTGCAGTGGCAGACCATGTGTAACAACACCTGCACAGGATCGGTACAGCCAAACATCACAACTGCGAGACAGGTACAGGATGGCAACCACAACTGCCCGAGTTACACCAGGAATGCACAATCCCCCCATTAGTGCTCAGACGATCTGCAATAGGCTGAGAGAGGCTGGACTGAGGGCTTGTAGGCCTGTTGTAAGGCAGGTTCTCACCAGATAGACATCACTGGCAGCAACGTCCCCTATGGGCACAAACCCACCATCGCTGGACCAGACAGGATTGGCAAAAAAAGTGCTCTTCACTGACGAGTCACGGTTTTGTCTCACCAGGAGTGATAGTTTGTTTCGCGCTTATAGGTCGAAGGAATGAGTGTTACACTGAGGCCAGTACTCTGGAGTGGGATTGATTTGGAGGGGAAGGGTTCTTCATGATCTGGGGGCGATGTGTCACAGCATCATCAGACTGAGCTTGTGGTCATTGCAGGCAATCTCAACGCTGTGCGTTACAGGGGAGACATCCTCCTCCCTCATGTGGTACCCTTCCCTCAGGCTCATCCTGACATGACCCTCCAGCACGACAATGCCACCAGCCATACTGCTCATTCTGTGTGTGATTTCCTGAAAGACAGGAATGTCAGTGTTCTGCCATGGCCAGCGAAGAGCCCGGATCTCAATTCCATTGAGCACGTCTTGGACCTGTTGGATCGGAAGGTGAGGGCTAGGGCCATTCCTCCCAGAAATGTCCGGGAACTTGCAGGTGCCTTGGTGGAAGAGTGGGGTAACATCTTACAGCAAGAACTGGCAAATCTGGAGGTCCATGAGGAGGAGATCCACTGCAGTACTTAATGCAGCTGGTGGCCACACCAGATACTGTCTGTTACTTTTGATTTTGACCCCGCCCCTTTTGTTCAGGGACACATTATTCCATTTTCTGTTAGTCACATGTCTGTGGAACTTGCTCAGTTTGGCTCAGTTGTTGAATGTTCATACAAATATTTACACGTTAAATTTGCTGAAAATAAACCCAGTTGACAGTGAGAGGACATTTCTTTTTTTGCTGAGTTTATGTGGTGGAAATGAGAAACTGGCTTTTTAAGAACTAATATTTTATTGCAAAGAGAGAGAGAGAGAGAGAGAGAGAGAGAGAGAGAGAGAGAGAGAGAGAGAGAGAGAGAGAGAGAGAGAGAGAGAGAGAGAGAGAGAGAGAGAGAGAGAGAGAGAGAGAGAGAGAGAAAACACAGTTGGAAGGACTTGGTGCAGGGGAAGCAACAGCAGCAGCACCACAGGCGCTTGGCAACCTCTCTCTCTAACATCTGTTCAGCAGGGGCCTGACCTCAATGACAACACAACGCACAACCCTCTGGAAGGAAGGCACAGGCCAGGCTG
Organism: Oncorhynchus mykiss; assembly: GCF_013265735.2. Lineage (NCBI taxonomy): Eukaryota > Metazoa > Chordata > Actinopteri > Salmoniformes > Salmonidae > Oncorhynchus > Oncorhynchus mykiss. Next base: position 14,141,037 of record NC_048565.1, on the reverse strand, counting down.
GGGGAAGGGGCAGGCTGGCCTTGTAGTGGGACGCAACGCCTGTACCCCATGAATAACAACCCAACAACCTTAAACCCACAGACTAACAAAAGACACAAGTCAACATACGGCACTAAATCAAATGAAGACATGGTGAATCATGAAGGCTACTGCTGCCCTTAGTTGGGCAAAATTATTGAGGAAAAACCGGCCTTAGTGGGCTCAGATTTGCACATAAAAGTGTAAATCTCTCAAGGACAAGGTGACTTTACTCAATGTATTTACCCCCAAAAATGAAATGCTACTTAGCTGCTAATGTGACTATAATAAAGAACTAAAAATGGCATGATGATCTGGACGAGACTGCCGAATTAAGGCAAATGGAAGAATCTCTGGATTAACTATCTAATGTTAGCTAAAGATAGTAATGAATAAATTGGCTATATTTCTTTAAACGGAAAATACTTTGAATTGTCTTTTGCAAGTTATAAATTGACACAATACCTGTTAGCAAAGGTGTCAGCTAGAGATGACGTGTGTGGGTCTGCTTCCAACTCACACCCTCAAACACGTAGATCCCCTGAACACAGCTCACTTTCCAGCTCACTTTCCAACTCACACCCTCAAACACCTAGATCCCCTGAACACAGCTCACTTTCCAGCCCACTTTCCAGCTCACACTCTCAAACACCTAGATCCCCTGAACGCAGATCACTCGCCAGATCCCAATCACCTGAATTCTGATCACCTGTTCACACACCTGTATGTCATTATATCACACTATTTAGTTCAGTTCTTTGCACCCCATCACTGTGAGGTATTGTTTGTTTTGTGACACGTCTTTCATAGCGCAGTTGTTCCCTTGTGATTTAATCCTCCCGTGTATGATAGTTTTTGCCTGCCTCACTACTGATGCCTTTTTGCCTGTTATCTACCTATTGCCTGATCTACCAGACTACATTACGAGCCTTTTCCCTGCCTGTACTGTTGCCCTTTTGGACCTCCTGTGTATGACCTTCTGCCTGCCCCTGGACCCAGCTACCTACCTCCTCCTGTGGTCCTTTACCAATAAACACCTGCTGTGTCCTGCACTTGAAACCAGCTCTCGGTCTCCACTCGTGTTCATTACAACGTGTAGGAGCTAGCAGGGAGTTGTAGTCTTGCATGATGTCTAATTTGATGCTAATTAGCATTTTAAAATCTGACAGTAAATAAAACCGAATATATTGATAAAAGTCACCTTGTCCGAGAGAGATTTACATGGTTATTAAAACGTCATGCCAGGGTGAGTCTACACGAAACACAGCCCTTATTATAAGTGTTTCTAAAATTCCCTATGGGGAAAAATGAATGGTGGAAAAATGATTGGAACCATTTCCCTGTTTGACTGCTAGGTTTTATGGGTATTATGACACCTCCAATGTGGGGCTCCATTAGTCCTCATCTCAAAATATTTTGCTTATTGTTATATATCAACTACTGGTCCTTCGAGCCGGATTAAGATTTTTTTTTTCAACAGATGTTTAACAGTTATAATAACTTGTGCCAGTAGATATCAGCAAGCTAACCAACCATGACTAATAATAAATGTCATTTAGCAGAGACATTTATACAAGCAACTTACAGTAATGCGTGCACACATTTTACGTATGAGTGGTCCCTGCAATCAAACCCCTGGCATTACAAGCACCATGCTCTACCAACTGAGCTACAAAGGACTACACTAATGTTGAACTGACAACTTTGAACCAGTGGGGAACCAGATTTACAGTTGAAGTCGGAAGTTTACACACACTGAGGTTGGAGTCATTAAAACTCATTTTTCAACCACCCAACAAATTATAAATTGCCAAACTATAGTTTTGGCAAGTCGGTTAGGACATCTACTTTGTGCATGACACAAGTCATTTTTCCAACTATTGTTTACAGACATTATTTCACCTTATCACAATTCCAGTGGGTCAGAAGTGTACATACATTAAGTTGACTGTGCCTTTAAACAGCTTGGAAAATTCCAGAAAATAATGTCATGGCTTCAGAAGCTTCTGATAGGCTAATTGACATAATTTGAGTCAATTGGAGGTGTACCTGTGGATGTATTTCAAGGCCTACCTTCAAACTCAGTGCTTCTTTCATTGACATCATGGGAGAATCAAAAGAAATCAGCCAAGACCTCAGAAAAATAATTGTAGACGTCCACAAGTCTGGTTCATCCTTGGGAGCAATTTCCAAACGCCTGAAGGTACCACGTGCATCTGTACAAACAATAGTACGCAAGTATAAACACCATGGGACCACGCAGCCGTCATACTGCTCAGGATGTTGACCCGTTCTGTCTCCTAGAGCTGAACGTACTTTGGTGTGAAAAGTGCAAATCAATCCCAGAACAACACTGTGTGAAGATGCTGGAGGAAACAGGTACAAAAGTGTCTATATCCACAGTAAAACAAGTCATATATCGACATAACCTGAAAGGCCGTTCAGCAAGGAAGAAGCCAATACTCCAAAACCGCCATAAAAAAGCCAGACTAGTTTGCAACTGCACATGGGGACAAAGATCGTACTTTTTGGAGAAATGTCCTCTGGTCTGATGAAACAAAAATAGAACTATAATGACCATCGTTATGTTTGGAGGAAAAAGGGGGATGCTTGCAAGCCGAGGAACACCATCCCAACCATGAAACACGGGTGTGGCAGCATCATGTTGTGGGGATGCTTTACTGCAGGAGGGACTGGTGCACTTCACAAAATAGATGGCTTCATGAGAAAGTAAAATTATGTGGATATATTGAAGCAACATCTCAAGACATCAGTCAGGAAGTTAAAGCCGGGTCGCAAATGGGTCTTTCAAATGGACAATGACCCCAAGCATACTTCCAAAGTTGTGGCAAAATGGCTTGAGAACAACAAAATCAAGGTATTGGAATGGCCATCACAAAGGTCTGACCTGAATCCTATAGAAAATGTGTGAGCAGAACTGAAAAAGCATGTGCGAGGAAGAAGGCCTACAAACCTAACTCAGTTACACTAGCTCTGTCAGGAGGATTGGGCCAAACTACACCCAACTTACTGTGGGAAGCTTGTGGAAGGCTACCTGAAATGTTTGACCCAAATGAAACAATTTAAAGGCAATGCTACCAAATACTAATTGAGTGTATGTAAACTTCTGACCCACTGGGAATGTGATGAAATAAATAAAAGCTGAAATAAATCACTACTATTATTCTGACATTTCACATTCTTAAAATAAAGTGTTGATCCTAACTGACCTAAGACAGGGAATTTGTACTCGGATTAAATGTCAGGAATTGTGAAAAACTGAGTTTAAATGTATTTGGCTAAGGCGTATGTAAACTTCAACTGTAAATCTATAAAATGTATATATGTTTTGTTATTGAATTATAAGAAAAAATCTATTAATCTCTTCAGTTTGTGTTTGAAAGAGATGGGTTAATACTGAATACAAAACATTATCCAATCAGGATTTTCTCTGGTGGTGTCTGGGTAGAAAAATCTAGATCAGCCAGCCATTTGCAAGGCCTTCAGAAGCTGGACAGAAGGCCTCTGCCATTCAACTGTATTAGAGGAGAAGTTTGGAGTGACAGTGAAATTAACCAATCATATTAAGACTGGCAATGGGTGAGACTTTACGTTTTTTTAAGTGACGTGTCTAGGCATGCCACCACTTAGAGCATAATGAACTCATCATACAGAGTAGTGGGCTGATAAACAAAAAACATTAGGTAGAGGCAATACACTAATAGGTTGTAGTTTGCCATAAAAACATGAAGAGGAAAAAGAAGAAGAACGCAAGAGAAAATATTCAGTGTTACAAGCAGTAGTTTTCCCAGGCTAATGCTAGTATACAATACAATACAACTTCATCAATCCCCAAGGGGTGACAGGGTTCTTCAGACACTAACAGTATACAAAATAAATCAACTTAAGGCATCCGTTTAGGGTGAATAGTGCAATTTAAGAAACTTAAAAGTTCATGTTTTTCAGTTCTATCTCTAGACTAGTCCCTAGGTCTTCCTTAATTATCCTGTTAACCAGGTGGAACACAAACGAGCCCCTGCACCTATTGGTAAAGCACTTGAGACAGCGCAGGGGTGTCCAAGGGGGAGCAGTTGGAACTGTGGGTTGAGGACATGGGTGCTGTCCCCAGGATGTCATAGGCCTTCCTCCTGGCCTGCTGCTCAAAGAATGAAGCCAGACAATAGCTTGGTGGTGGTTCCTGTTCTTGACAGAGAGGGATGTGAACCAGCATACGAAGGAAAAACACAGAACTCTCTCGATGAAAGAACTGTAACATTTTTCTTTCTTAATCTTATTTTTCTCCTCTTCTTCAGCTAGCTTAGCAGCCCTCTCTGAAAAAGGCATCATATAGAAAAACCATCCATCCATCCATCCAACTGTAAATGTATGCCAATCTTCCTCTTTCCCTCTATCGTCTCTCACATTCTCTCTCTCTCTCTCTCTCTCGCTCTCTCTCTCTCTCTCTCTGTCTCTGTCCTGTCCTGTCCTGTCCTGTCCTGTCCTCCCTCTCTCTCTGTCCTGTCCTCCCTCCCTCTCTCTGTCCTGTCCTCCTTCTCTCTGTCCTGTCCTGTCCTCCCTCTCTCTGTCCTGTCCTCCCTCTCTCTGTCCTGTCCTCCCTCTCTCTGTCCTGTCCTGTCCTCCCTCTCTCTGTCCTGTCCTCCCTCTCTCTGTCCTGTCCTCCCTCTCTCTGTCCTGTCCTGTCCTCCCTCTCTCTGTCCTGTCCTCCCTATCTCGGCTCTTGGCCAGTCCGCTGCCACCTGGGTACTGATAAAGCCATCATGCCTGTGCACGCTGGCATCTGTTCCCATTTACAGCACTGATAAACAATGAATGGAGAATGGGCACTGGTGGGATGGAGGCTTGGATCAGGATCCACACTGATCGAAGGGTGGAATGTGGTGTGTGTGTGTAGTTGATGACCAACAGTCTGGGATATAGGTGATAAAACCAGCGTCCCCCAAACAAGAAAAGAGGCAAAGCTGGATTCCTCTTGTTTCGCTCTGCTAATGCTCTTACACATGTCTCCTGTCTTTATTCAATGCAAATTAATTTGACGACTACATTTCCTCCGCAAACTAATCCAGATTTTGTAGGCCTTCCATACAGTGGTGAAGACTGAGAAATACCCGCCTTTATTCGTCACTATAGGATTAGCGAATTAGCAGATCATGGTAGATATGGGCTCCGGCGGGCAGGGATGGATAATCTTGGCAGCAAGCTGGGTAGAATGGAGGCCTAACGTGTGTTCTTTTGTGAGCGAGAGATGTTCCTTTCTGTCTTTTGTTTGCTGAGGCCTTCATTGTCCGGAGGCTCTCGTGGTGAATCTGTGTCTGCTCGGTGCACACAGATCGGTCGCTAACGTTAGCTTCCCTCCCCGACATAGCATGGCAGAGGAGTAATCCCCACCAGCCGTGTGTGTGGCCTCTGCATGCAATAACACACCACAACACCATGCAATAACACACCACAACACCATGCAATAACACACCCCACCACCACGCAGGAACACACCAAAACACAACACCACGCAGAAACACACCACAACACCACGCAGGAACACACCACAACACCACGCAGAAGCACACCACACTACAACACCATGCAGAAACACACCACAACACCACGCAGGAACCCACCACACCACAACACCACGCAGAAACACACCACAACACCACGCGAGAAGACACCACACCACCACGCAGGAACACACCACAATATCACGCAGGAACACACCACAACACCACGCAGAAACACACCACACCACCACGCAGAAACACACCACAACACCATGCAGCAACACACCACACCACAACACCACGCAGAAACACACCACAACACCACGCAGGAACACACCACAACACCACGCAGAAACACACCACACTACAACACCACACAGAAACACGCCACAACACCACGCAGGAACACACCACACCACAACAACATGCAGAAACACACCACAACACCACGCAGCAACACACCACACCACAACACCACGCAGAAACACACCACAACACCACGCAGGAACACACCACAATACCACGCAGAAACACACCACACTACAACACCACACAGAAACACACCACAACACCACGCAGGAACACACCACACCACAACACTATCAAATCAAATGTATTTATAAAACCTTCTTACATCAGCTGATATCACAAAGTGCTGTACAGAAACCCGGCCTAAAACCACAAACAGCAAGCAATGCAGGTGTAGAAGCACGTGGCAAGGAAAAACTCCCTAGAAAGGCCAAAACCTAGGAAGAAACCTAGAGAGGAACCAGGCTATGAGGGGTGGCCAGCCCTCTTCTGGCTGTGCCGGTGGAGATTATAGTGAGGAATGCTGTATATGGCCTGGGAGGCCTGTAAACAGTAGCTATAAAAAGTGATTGAGTAGGCTGCATAGATTTCATGACTAGAAGCACAAAAGACAAAAATGTCATTTTCTTTTTGTAAATTGAAATTTGCTATCATTCAAATTCATTGAAATTAAACGAAACAAATATTAAATGAATCAATGAATTAAATGCAGTGTTTATATCAGTGTTAGCAGGAAATTAAGTTCAGAGTTTTCATTGGCTATTGTCCATATTGTATATTATCGAATTGACACAATTTGTAATGAATGTAACTCTAGTTTACATTTTTCGAGCCAGATTGGGTCACTATAGCATGTTGGATGTACTCTGTTGTACAACTGCAATCTTGTTATTGTCATTAGTTATAAAATACCATCCATATTTGGCTGAGAACTGATGTATTCCATTTGAATATTTGACGTGTTAAGTCAAGCACCCTAAAGTGAACATCCCTCACCCCAGCCAAATTCACGTCATGTTTACATTCATTAAAAAGAATTTCCCACAAATAAGCAGTTTTTTTTTTATGTCGGAACGCATACCATCATTTGGAAACAACAAGATTATCTTTTGCCTAAAGGCACCCCATGCCAGCTCAGGCTTTCCCTGTTGCGGAAATAACAGGGAGGCAAAGATGGTGTCCTTCCCAGGCTACCATGCTGCAGCGGTTACCCAACACCACGATAGCCCACTCCTGCTTGCCAGGGAGACAGAAGGGCAAGGTCACCAGACAGATTGAGTGATGAATGGTCGTGCGCAAAACCTCATTAGCAACATCTTTACTGCAGGGGAAATGGCTACAAGTCCAATGGAGAAAAAAAACTTGGTAATTGGCACCCAAAGGTGGCAGTGGGCAGCAGGCCCCAAAAAACAAAAAAACAGGTTCCTAAGTCGGGACGACAGTCAGTATGGTGTATGGAGGGAAAGGCAGGCAGCTTTCCATTTGGCTGAAGGCATGGACCAACTGGGAGGTAACACTCCCCCGTGTTGACGGCCCCAAGTCGGAGGTCAAGGGTGAGCAAGTCCTCCAGAGACACTGTGTGTCGGTGGGCCAGAACTCTCACTGAACTGAATAGAGCCAAGCAGAACATGAGCGAACAGGTTCTGATAAGGGAGAAAAGGGGCCAAAACTTTTGGTTCAGATTTTTTTTTGTCTGTCTATTACAGCGGGGGGAGGGGTTGTCTATCGGTATGAAAACGACCCTCCCACCCCACCCCAAAATAACAGCAATTAAACTGACAGCGGGGTGTGTGTGGGAGCAGGTGATGGGTTGGGTTGTTTGAGCAGGTGCTGCTGTTGATCGGATGGCCCTACAGGAGGGAAAGGGGATGGAGTAAATAGCAAATGGGAACTGAAGTTAGCCCAAACTAGGAAACTACAGAACTGAAACAAACCACCTCAGCCTCTCTATATGAGGCTAGTCTTCTACACATCCCAGATTGAGTTATCGTAGTGGCACTGTCCCTAATGAGGGGTGCAAAACAAAACCACCACTGTAACCTCAAGAAAACCACACAAAGCATTACACTTCCTTTTACTGTGCAAAGTCGCCGTGAAAGGTGTCGTCCCCAGCCTTGTCTGTCGTCTTCAAACCGTTATCAGCGCTGATTCTCTCTCTCTCTCTCTCTAAAAAAACAGGTCTGCGCTTGGGACAGCACATCTGCTCTTTGTGCATAGTGGCATGAATTGGCATAAGTCTCCCCAATCTGCTTCACTCAGGGCCTGTGCAAACAAAAGCCTGTCTCCCCGTGCGCTGGAGAGGAAGGACAGACGCCGTCACACCATAGACAGCTTTGTGCGCGAGAGCCCCTGGCGAAAGTGGCAACGGACCATTTTACACCTGATTAGGAAACACATGCAGGCCGTCTCACATATGCTTCCCAAGCCGCGCGGCCGTCCCCGACGGATGGCAAACACACGGAGGCAAAAGGGCGGAAAAGGGCAGGCGTTCACGGATTCTTCAGCACTCCAGATAACAGCACAGAATTCCAAGGAAGGTTTTTTAAAAATCCTCCCTATTTTCCTGAATGTTCTGTGATAGGAAAGCGAATCAATGGTTCCACAAATGTTTTGAATATCCTTTAATTTACTTCCGTTAGTGATATGCAGTACCAGTCAAAAGTGTGGACACACTTACTCATTCAAGGGTTGTTCTTTATTTGTAATGTTTTCTACATTGTAGAAGTGAAGACATCAAAACTATAAAATAACACATGGAATCATGTAGTAACCAACAAAGTGTTAAACAAATGAAAATATATTTTATGGTTTAGATTCTTCAAAGTAGCCACCCTTTGCCTTGATGACAGCTTTGCACACTCTTGGCCTTTTCTCAACCAGCTTCATGAGGTATTCACCTGGGATGCATTTCAATGAACCTTGTTAAAAGTTGATTTGTGGAATTTCTTGTGTTTCTTGTGTAAATAGTTGTGTTGTGACAAGGTAGGAGTGGTATACAGAAGATAGCCCTATTTGGTAAAAGACCAAGTCTATATTATGGTAAGAACAGATCTAATAAGCAAAGAGAAAGGACAGTCTATCATTACTTTAAGACATGAAGGTCAGTCAATCGGGAGATTCCTCTCGCTATGCAAAGTCGCTATGAAAGGTGACCTCAACAGCCTTGTCTGTCGTCTTCAAACCCCTTGGCCCATTATCAGCACTGGAGAGGGGGGACTCAGGTGCTGGTATTTCAGAGCCGAGCTGAGGAACTCATGGCAGGTGGCTTTAAGGAAACGCACCTCCTTGGTGCCATGGAGACAGGGCTTGTTTCTCGGACAGTCTGAACCAGGGTAGGGAGGCAAATGTCTCAATAGCAGTCATTGGCAGTTTCTCTGAGGCTCGTCAAATGTACTGATCAACTACAGAGAGGTGATGGAGAGTTGTGGCAGACCTGGAATTCAAACTCACATTCAAAACCGCACCACCCTCAATAGGTTCAGGACTGGCCATGGCCCATGCCTCACCATCCTCCACCGATGAGGCAGAAAGCCTGCATCAATGGGGCATTAAAGTGTCTATGGGGTGGAGAAAACCATGAATCACATTCTTGAAGTCTGTCCAATCTACAAACTCAGCGGAGGCCTACTCACCCTAAACACAGCAGGACCGGAAGCAATCGCTTGGCTAATGAACTTTGCATTCGCTATATAAATAAAATCATGAAGCACCATAAATTTCATTGACCTATAAAAGCCCAGACTTTTATGGGTCCAGGCCAGGGTGACAGTCCTTCACTAACCCGTCTCGCTCCATCTGCATTTGCAACATTTAAAGGACCACCTCATTCAACTGATCACCAAGCCCTGATGTGTTAGTCCTGGGCAGAACAACAACTATTTTCTGGACTTGCTTTGATGATTCATTTCAGCTTAGGAAGTATACTATGCCTATGATAAATAATTATATTATTTTAAATGTTTTATATTATAAAATACAATTAGGACACCCTCAGTCTCAGCAGGAGTTGTCTCAATAGTTTGAATATGAATGCACAGTACCTGTAGACTCTCAACATGTAGACTCTCAACATGACTGTGTTCTCGTCCAGCAGAGGACTGCCATTATGGACCTACTTCACCTCATCGTGCAGGAACTGACAATCAAACACCTACAACGTAATCAGACACAACACTGTCAATGTTATACAGTAAAACTTTACACCATCAACATTATACCATCAACGGTACACCCTCAACATTATACCATCAACGTTACACCATCAACATTATACCATCAACATTACACCATCAACATTACACCATCAACATTTGTACATCAACGGTACACCATCAACATTATACCATCAACATTTCACTATCAACATTATACCATCAACATTGCACCATCAACATTATACCATCAACGGTACACCATCAACATTATACCATCAACATTACACCATCAACATTACACCATCAACGTTACACCATCAACGTTACTCCATCAGCGGTACACCATCAACATTATACCATCAACGGTACACCATTAACATTACACCATCAACATTATACCACCAACATTAAACCATCAACATTACACCATCAACATTATACCATCAACGGTACACCATTAACATTACACCATCAACATTATACCACCAACATTACACCATCAACGTTATACCATCAACATTACACCATCAACATTACACCATCAACGGTACACCATCAACATTACACCACCAACATTATACCATTAACATTATACCATCAACATTACACCATCAACATTACAGCATCAACGGTACACCATCAACATTATACCATCAACATTATACCATCAAAATTACACCATCAACATTATACCATCAACGGTACACCATCAACGTTACACCATCAACATTATACCATCAACATTATACCATTAACATTACACCATCAACATTACACCATCAACATTATACCATCAACATTACACCATCAAAATTACACCATCAACATTATACCATCAACGGTACACCATCAACATTACACCATCAACATTACACCATCAACATTACACCATCAACATTTGTACATCAACGGTACACCATCAACATTATACCATCAACATTTCACTATCAACATTATACCATCAACATTGCACCATCAACATTATACCATCAACGGTACACCATCAACATTATACCATCAACATTACACCATCAACGTTACACCATCAACGTTACTCCATCAGCGGTACACCATCAACATTACACCACCAACATTATACCATTAACATTATACCATCAACATTACACCATCAACATTACACCATCAACATTATACCATTAACATTATACCATCAACATTACACCACCAACATTATACCATTAACATTATACCATCAACATTACACCATCAACATTACAGCATCAACGGTACACCATCAACATTATACCATCAACATTATACCATCAAAATTACACCATCAACATTATACCATCAACGGTACACCATCAACGTTACACCATCAACATTATACCATCAACATTATACCATTAACATTACACCATCAACATTATACCATCAATGTTACTCCATCAACATTATACCATCAACATTACACCAACAACATTATACCATCAACATTACACCATCAACATTATACCATCAACGTTACACCACCAACGGTACACCATCAACATTACACCATCAACATTATACCATCAATGTTACTCCATCAACATTACACCATCAACATTATACCACCAACATTACACCATCAACATTATACCATCAACATTACACCATTAACATTACACCATCAACATTATACCATCAATGTTACTCCATCAACATTACATCATTAACATTACACCATCAACATTACACCATCGCACACTACATTGTTACACTACACATAACCAAACTGCAACACAATCAGACACAACTCTGTTACACTACACGTGACCAGACAGTGCAATGATACAAAACACTTACACTCATAATCATACAGTAGAACACACTGTTACAATACACATTCCAACATACTGTGTTGAATGTACACTGTTATAGCACATGAAATCAAATCAAATGTTATTTCTCACATCCGCCAAATACAACAGATGTAGACCTTACAGTGAAATGCTTTTACGAGCCCTTAACCAACAATGCAGAGTTTTTAAAAAAGTAAGTAAGAAAAATGTGCTAAATAAACTTCAGGAAAAATAGTAACACAGTAAAATAATGGCCACTTTGCTTTTGCTTTGTTTACATTTATCATAATTGAAAAGACAGACTATTGTCACGCCCTGGCCATAGAGAGGCTTTTATTCTCTATTTTGGTTAGGCCAGGGTGTGATTAGGGTGGGCGTTCTATGTTCTGACTCAAAGTGGAGGATAGCTTGACTTCATCATTACTTGTATTTATGAGAGGTATTGACATGTTGGACGCACAGAGCTGTCTGTCTGAACTACTGGCACACAGCTCAGACACCCGTGCATACCCCACAAGACGTCTCTTCACAGTCCCCAAGAACAGACTATGGGAGGCCCACAGTACTACAGAGCCATGACCACAAGTAGTAAAATTAGATTTAAAAAACAAACACCTTATGGGACTGTGAAGCAACACAAACATAGACACATGCACACACACAATAACATACGCACTATACACACACATACACATGGATTTAGTACTGTAGATATGTGGTAGTGGTGGAGTAGGGGCGAGGGCACACACTGTGTTGTGAAATCTGTGAATGTATTGTAACGATGTTTTACTGTATAAACTGCCTAAATCTTGCTGGACCCCAGGAAGAGTAGCTGCTACCTTGGCAGCAGCTAATGGGGATCCATAATAAATACAAATAAATCACAATACTACACACACACACACACACACACACACACACACACACTGGATGAGCAGTTTAAGTGGTCAGTGATTAGTCAAGCAGTATTGGGGGCAGCACGCAGACTGGGCTGGCGGCACAGACCTGTCAGTCGCCGTTAAGTCGTCATTGTGTCCAATCAAGGGTGTGTTGAGGCATGTTTAACTAGAGGCTGACATAAAACACGACCACTTGTTCTGTGCCTTGATTGAGCTACTGGCTCAAAGCCTGGTCCAATCAGGTTCAAGACTAGCTCAGAGTATAACCTTTTCTGTAGGTGTTTCACATAGTTGTCCATTGATCTCAATTGTTCTCTTATGTGAGGGTTTTCTTAGTTGAAGTAGATAGGCTGAATAATAGTGCAATGTTAATGACCTTATCCCAAGGGGACTATTTTATGATGATACCCCAATTAAAAAGTTATCCATTTCTTTGGAAGTATTTGCTTGAAGATAAGAGACGACATGAAGTACATAGAAATATTGATGTTCATTGTCCACAGTTTTAGTTCAGTGCTAGAAAGTTTGTTGCCTAGTTTGTGGTTATTTTATTATACACTATAGATACATTATATACATACTATATATACATGCTATATATATATGCAATAGACATACACTATACAGTGCCTTGCGAAAGTATTCGCCCCCCTTGAACTTTGCGACCTTTTGCCACATTTCAGGCTTCAAACATAAAGATATAAAACTGTATTTTTTTGTGAAGAATCAACAACAAGTGGGACACAATCATGAAGTGGAACGACATTTATTGGATATTTCAAACTTTTTTAACAAATCAAAAACTGAAAAATTGGGCGTGCAAAATTATTCAGCCCCTTTACTTTCAGTGCAGCAAACTCTCTCCAGAAGTTCAGTGAGGATCTCTGAATGATCCAATGTTAATCTAAATGACTAATGATAAATACAATCCACCTGTGTGTAATCAAGTCTCTGTATAAATGCACCTGCACTGTGATAGTCTCAGAGGTCCGTTAAAAGCGCAGAGAGCATCATGAAGAACAAGGAACACACCAGGCAGGTCCGAGATACTGTTGTGAAGAAGTTTAAAGCCGGATTTGGATACAAAAAGATTTCCCAAGCTTTAAACATCCCAAGGAGCACTGTGCAAGCGATAATATTGAAATGGAAGGAGTATCAGACCACTGCAAATCTACCAAGACCTGGCCGTCCCTCTAAACTTTCAGCTCATACAAGGAGAAGACTGATCAGAGATGCAGCCAAGAGGCCCATGATCACTCTGGATGAACTGCAGAGATCTACAGCTGAGGTGGGAGACTCTGTCCATTGCACAAATCTGGCCTTTATGGAAGAGTGGCAAGAAGAAAGTAATTTCTTAAAGATATCCATAAAAAGTGTTGTTTAAAGTTTGCCACAAGCCACCTGGGAGACACACCAAACATGTGGAAGAAGGTGCTCTGGTCAGATGAAACCAAAATTGAACTTTTTGGCAACAATGCAAAACGTTATGTTTGGCGTGAAAGCAACAGAGCTCATCACCCTGAACACACCATCACCACTGTCAAACATGGTGGTGGCAGCATCATGGTTTGGGCCTGCTTTTCTTCAGCCGGGACAGGGAAGATGGTTAAAATTGATGGGAAGATGGATGGAGCCAAATACAAGCCCATTCTGGAAGAAAACCTGATGGAGTCTGCAAAAGACCTGAGACTGGGATAGAGATTTGTCTTCCAACAAGACAATGATCCAAAACATAAAGCAAAATCTACAATGGAATGGTTCAAAAATAAACATATCCAGGTGTTAGAATGGCCAAGTCAAAGTCCAGACCTGAATCCAATCGAGAATCTATGGAAAGAACTGAAAACTGCTGTTCACAAATGCTCTCCATCCAACCTCACTGAGCTCGAGCTGTTTTGCAAGGAGGAATGGGAAACAATTTCAGTCTCTCGATGTGCAAAACTGATAGAGACATACCCCAAGCGACTTACAGCTGTAATCGCAGAACAAGGTGGCGCTACAAAGTATTAACTTAAGGGGGCTGAATAATTTTGCACGCCCAATTTTTGATTTGTTAAAAAAGTTTGAAATATCCAATAAATGTCGTTCCACTTCATGATTGTGTCCCACTTGTTGTTGATTCTTCACAAAAAAATAGTTTTATATCTTTATGTTTGAAGCCTGAAATGTGGCAAAAGGTCGCAAAGTTCAAGGGGGCTGAATACTTTCGCAAGGCACTGTATATACAAAATTATGTGGCTGAAATAGCTGAATACACTAATTTGAAGGTGTGTTCACATACTTTTGTATATATACTATGTGTATTTGACATTGTTGCGGAGGGTAGGCATTGCCAGAAATGATGCTATAGCTGGTTTTGATTGCATTTGAATCAAGTGTCCAGTCACTTGATGAATTCTGACTGGTACCCTTTGAGTTGTGATTTTGGGAGTGGAGTGGCACAACATTGGCCCTATGCCCACTTGTCCCTCCAGGGGCCTGTCATAGCTCGGGCCACCACTTCTCCTCCACTTGAAGTTAATTTTGCTTCGCTATTGACCCATGATGAAATTATGTGTTTGTGCCCCGATAAAGCTAGTTTATAGGGGCACGAAGTTTGGTAGAAAATATTTTCCATGCTCTAACTCTAACAAATGTTCAGGGAATCATATGTTTTCCTGGGTGTGGACAATGAAAAAAGGCAGAGCGGTACTGCAGCGACGAGGCTCTTTCTCGCTTGGCGAGAGATTCATTCTAACAGTCCCATTGGCTGGGAAGCTGCAGATCTATCAACATCACTTTAAAACAAAGACACTGGAGTTTCATAATTAACAGGTATAAAACTGACATCCTCCAACGAAAGTGAAGACATTAGTTTTGCAATGCGGTTTAACTCCACAGCTTAATTAGACCTGATTCTTCAGAGATTGGCAGCCGACGAGCCTGATGGCCAAGACTGAGCTGCATGGCACAGGACCACGGGTGGCACAGGACCACGGGTGGCACAGGACCACGGGTGGAGTAGGACCATGGGTGGTACATGGTCATGGGTGGTACAGGACCGTGGGTGGCACAGGACCGTGGGTGGCACAGGACCGTGGGTGGTACAGGACTGTGGGTGGCACAGGACCATGGGTGGCACAGGACCATGGGTGGCACAGGACCATGGGTGGCACAGGGCCATGGGTGGAGTAAGACTATGGGTGGCACAGGAAGAACCTTCTATCCATGGGCGGGGTCTATCTTCCTTCATCAGCTCCCTCCACTCACACGGTTAACAAAAATCTAAGTTCCTGTATTGGGAAGCGGTGATCAAGTTGTAGAGTTGGAATAAAAAGAATAGACAATACACTCAGTATGTCGGATTGAACTCCATTTGTCGAGGGCATTGAGAACATTTGTCAGATGATAAGGGCCATGGCGGTCAATTGTTGTTTCTATATTGTTAATCGCTCAGTTTTCAATGTCTGTAGTTAGCGAGGTCAATGCTGGTCACCAGTGGAAGTTAATCAGCATAATAAGACAGTTACAAGCTGTCACAGCAACTAAACTGTTGTAACTGACGCCTGATCCCTCCTTCCTGGTCATCAGAAGATGGAGAAGTGGAGAAATGGATCTGAGGGACAAGTCACCCCGTCTGGCGCCCACCACATGGTAACCTATGGCCCCAGGTATCAGGTAAGGCTGGATGGAGGGATGGACGAGGAAAAGAAGGGGGCATCTTCTCCTGGGGAATTGTTGGACAGGATGGTTGACCTTCACTAGTGGCGGTGGAGGCGGGATGGAGGGAGGACGAGTTGATCCTCTGATTATGCAAATGAGGAGGGCTTTGATGCAAAGTGCCCCGGACTGGTCACCAATGTTTCACGAGTCGTGAAAGGGCAAGGCTCCCTGGGAGAAATAAGGCACATGAGCTGAATGGAGAGATGAACAGGCATGTCGGGGAGATGAGTGAGAGCAGAGGAAGAAGGGAGTGAGGAAGAAAGGACGAAGGGAGAGAGGGACATAAGTTCCTCAGGTCCTAATAAGCTGGACCGGCGACTCCTCCAGCATAGTAAATTATCATATTTCCACGTAATTAGCTTGTTTTTCCACTTGAAATGAGTGAGCGAGTCGACGATGCATTCAGTGCCGTGGGGGCTGGTTTATCCTGTCTCCCTCTCTACGATGACCACTAACCTCCCCCTTCTCGCATGATCGCTCCTTCTCCCCATTTCCCTTCCAGCACACCCCTCATATCCACCCTTTATGATCATATCCTGTGCTATGCTCTCAGTCCTCTGTATGAGATGATAGGGAGATGAGAGGGGGTTTTGGTAAGGCGAGAGGATTCCATTTGACATTTTTAAAATCTTTGGTCTGCCGCCCTAGGATTTGTGCGGGGAGACGAGCACATGACTGGTGGCACTGTGGCTCTCTGTCAGGGCCCTGAGGAGCCTCAGAGGGCACACTGCCTCCACACTGGGCTCCTGGGTCTTGCATCACAGACCTGTTAATGTTATTATTATTTTTTCAAATGTTTTTTTTAATCTGGTATTTTTTATGATTATGAAGATAACACAGACTGAACAGGTAGAGGGCAAAACACACACGGATCCCCTACCAAATCAACCCCCCCTCCCCAACCCCCCCCATGCTCTCACAAAACACACACGGGTCCCCTACCAAATCAAACCCACCCCAACCCCCCCATGCTCTCACAAAACACACACGGATCCCCTACCAAATCAACCCCCCCCCATGCCCTCACAAAACACACACGGATCCCCTACCAAATCAAACCCCCCCCCCAACCCCCCCCATGCCCTCACAAAACACACACGGATCCCCTACCAAATCAACCCCCCCTCCCCAACCCCCCCCATGCCCTCACAAAACACACACGGATCCCCTACCAAATCAAACCCCCCCCAACCCCCCCATGCTCTCACAAAACACACACGGATCCCCTACCAAATCAAACCCCCCCCCAACCCCCCCCCATGCTCTCACAAAACACACACGGGTCCCCTACCAAATCAAACCCACCCCAACCCCCCCCCCCCATGCTCTCACAAAACACACACGGGCACCCTACCAAATCAAACCCACCCCAACCCCCCCCCCATGCTTTCACAAAACACACACGGGCCCCCTACCAAATCAAACCCACCCCAACCCCCCCCATGCTCTCACAAAACACACACGGGTCCCCTACCAAATCAAACCCACCCCAACACCCCCATGCTCTCACAAAACACACACGGGTCCCCTACCAAATCAAACCCACCCCAACATGCTCTCACAAAACACATACGGGTCCCCTACCAAATCAAACCCACCCCAACATGCTCTAACAGAGCCCCAACCCGAAACCAGACTTAATTTTTTATTTATCTAACCTTTGTTTAACTAGGCAAGTCAGTTAAGAACAAGTTCTTATTTATAATGCCGGCCTACCAAGGAACAGTGAACAGGAACTGCCTTGTTCAGGGGTAGAATGACAGATTTTTACCTTGTCAACTCAGAGGATTCGATCCAGCAACCTTTCGGTTATTGGCCCAACACTCTAACCACTAGGCTACCTGCCGCCCCACTTAAAACAGCCATGATATACAATGAGTAATATAATCATATAGTAAAAATAATGTTATAAAAATAATGACACAAATTCGATTTTGTGTTGGTTTATGGAGTAGTGAAATTAGCTGGATCCATGTCTTCTACAAAGGATAGGAAAGGTTGTCAGATATTATAAAATGTAATTGCAGATCCCCTAACGGAGTAGCGTATTTTCTCTAGCTTGAGATGTTGCATAACTTCCTTTATCCAATGGTTAAAAGGAGGAAGAAACCAATCCTTCCACTTAAATAGTAGAAGACGTCTAGCTAGAAGAGTAGCACATGCCAGTATGTTGCCCATATAACTGTTTAGAGGGGGCTCCTGTGGTGCCACTCCATAGAACTGTTTAGAGGGGTGGTGCCACTCCATAGAACTGTTTAGAGGGGTGGTGCCACTCCATAGAACTGTTTAGAGGGGTGGTGCCACTCTGAATGATGCAATAAAGGCAGAAGTTTATATAGGTCTCTCCAGAATCTTAGAAAACATCAAAAAAATTGATATCCAGAAATCTGTCAATTTCTGACATGTCAAAAACATGTGCAATAAAGTAACAGGAAGGAGTCTGCTTACATCAATCACAGGTGGGATCTATTTCTGGTCTGATCTTCGATAATCAATTTCTGGTCTAATCTTGGTATCAGGTATGAAGGGAAGACCCAGATGCAGACAACGTCGAAAAACAATGGTTTAATAATCCAATAGGGGCAGGCAATAAATCCAATAGAGGCAGGAGTCGGTAAACCAGAGGTGGGACAATGGTACCAGACGGCAGGCAGGCTCAGGGTCAGCGTAGGCAGAGGTCAATAATCCAGAGGTGGAGCTCAGGCACAGGTCGGCAGGCAGGCTCAGGGTCAGGCAGAGTGAACAGGCAGACGGGCTCAGAGTCAGGACAGGCAAGGGTCAAAACCAGGAGGGCGAGAAAAAGAGAGACTGGGAAAAGCAGGAGCTGAGACACAAAAACGCTGGTAAACTTGACAAACAAGACGAACTGGCACAGACAAACAGAGACCACAGGTATAAATATACAGGGGATAATGGGGAAGATGGGCGATACCTGGAGGGGGTGGAACCAATCACAAAGACAGGTGAAACAGATAAGGGTGTGACACTTGGATAATCTATTTCTGGTGTAATCTTGGATAATTTAGTTCTGGTGTAATCTTGGATAATTTAGTTCTGGTGTAATCTTGGATAATTTAGTTCTGGTGTAATCTTGGATAATTTAGTTCTGGTGTAATCTTGGATAATTTAGTTCTGGTGTAATCTTGGATAATTTAGTTCTGGTGTAATCTTGGATAATTTAGTTCTGGTGTAATCTTGGATAATTTAGTTCTGGTGTAATCTTGGATAATTTAGTTCTGGTGTAATCTTGGATAATTTAGTTCTGGTGTAATCTTGGATAATTTAGTTCTGGTGTAATCTTGGATAATGTTTCCTTTGAGACCTGTTTATGCTTTGAATCATAAACCATCAACACATTCTATAAAGAACGGTTTCAATACGTCTCCTTATTGCTGAGGGCCAGCACCCTCTGGTACTGCATATGATGCAGTATTAACCCTAATTGCTCCTGTAAGTCACTTTGGATAAGAGCGTCTGCTAATTGAGGCCAAAGTTCTGGGGAACTCTTGGTTCTTTCAAATTAAATTTAAAAAATGCATAAGATTGAGATGCTCCAATTAAACATGAGAATCGATCTAAATAGTGTTTCTAAATAAAATAATATTGCATGACTAATACTATAACCAGTTCCTCACTATAGTACATGGCTTCAGCTGTTCATCTGTCATCAGGACTACTGGTAAGATCAATCATTAGATGCCATTACTGGCCAATGTTATTAGGAACCAATGCTTCACAGTAACACATTTACCCTCACAGTCAAGACAAGACACATGACATCTCCTTGCAAAGCGGTTATCATGGCGGGCCTATGCCTGTGCGTTGGGCCTATGCCTAGTGTGACATGGCTGTTCAGCAGGCAGGCAGGCGGACTGACCAGCAGCTACGGCTGGGCTACGTCTCCTCCGGAGCTCAGTCAAGCAGTAGCAGCAGTAGCTTTGCGTTAGGAACACAGGCTGGAGTGGACTTGGCCACTGTCCTGGCTTTATGCTTCATCACATACTGTCCACAGGGTTCTAAGCTGCCATGACACAGTTTAGATTCTCTCTCTGATGTGAATTTCAAAGACTGTATTAATGGGCATAGCCTGACTGGCTGAGGGGGTATTATACACTGAGAATCGTGATAGAGGTCCACTGCATAGCAGTCAATGTCAGACTGTTTAGGAATCAACAATTAATTAAGCATAGAATTAGGAATAGAAAATACTAAAATGGTAATTAACCTTCTTACGATGGGATAAAGATCTGCCATTTTGGTCAGGGAGTTGGTCAAGCATGGTTTGCCAGTGCTGTGATATAGAGTACCACAGTATGAGTCATACTACCCATAAAACCTAGCGGTCAAACAAGGAAATGGTTCCAATTGTTTTTTCCACCAAAATGTTTTCCCAAATGGGATTTTAGAAACACTTAAAATAATGGCTGTGTTTCGTGTAGACTTACCCTGACATGACGTTTTGATGACCGTGTAAATCTCTCTAGGACAAGGTGACTTTTATCAATATATTCACCTGCATTTACCCCCAAAAATGAAACGCTAATTAGCTGCTAATGTGGCTATCATACAAATGCCATGATGATCTGGAGGAGGCTGCCCGAATCAAGCCAAAGGTAAGAATCTCTGGATTAACTATCTAATGTTAGCTACTTTTAGACCAGTTGTAAATGCAACAAGTACTGATATTGCATCATATCACAGCACACACAGATTTCCAAAAAACAACAACTTTCCAAGAAAATAAAAACCTGTTTACATATATTTCAGAGAATATTTATACAGAAAATGTGTATAAATCCCATATAAACTGTATATATAATTATTTGACAATATTTTACTTTGACAATAATTCTATTACACAATTTCTGATACATCACATGCTTTACCAATATGGCTGCCATTTTCACCACATTCTGGATCTTTGAGGGTTTTTGACATAGCCCCTCTAGTAATTTAATAGGATCTCCATGGGATTAAGCAAAAACTGAATATGAAATGCCTGAACATGTTTAGTGGAGAATAAAAAGGAAGTTTGAATGAGGTAGAGACGTATCCTTCTATTTCCAGTATTTACACAATACTTGGACAGCGGCTCCACCTCAGCAGCAGCAGGCTGGGTCTGGTCTCAGTAGAGATCATCTTGGCTGGCCGGTTGGCCCAGACAGGGACAGCATGACGGGGTTCCAGTGCTCTGGCCGTAGCCCAGTTGGTGTTGAATCACAGTGAGCGGTCAGCCTGCCGCGGCCCTTCCTCGCTTTTCACAGCCAGCTAACATCACACATTCAGGGGGATAGTCCTCCCTCCCTCCATCCATCTCTCTCCAGTGTGCCCCACTGTGCAGGTGTGTAACCATGAACCAGGGACAGTGGCTGCTGGTGGCCCTAAATCGTGGCGAGGGGAGGAGGGCCAGGATAGGGGAAGGGGCTGGGGATGAGGGGAGGGTGGTGGTGGGTCAGGGAGACCTGCCAAGACCATGAGCACAGATTGTGTGGGACAGCCAAGGCTGGGGCCTGCCAAACACTGGGTGAACAAGTCTCTCTCCAGACACGCCGAATCTCTGTCACCAATGTGCCACTGTTGTTTGTGTTTGTGTTTGTGTTAGTGTGTGTGTTGTATAATGCTGATGTGTTGTAGGTTGTACAAATACAAATGGTGGCAGAACCTTGAGAAGTGCCTCAGCAAGCACATGACAGTAGCTATACAATAACCATCTTGGCTGACCGAAATGTGATCACTTTAAGTACTAATAGTGGAGGTTAAACTATTGGACAAATTAAACAAACAACTTTAAATGTCTATATGTATTACCATATTGGGATGAAAGTACTGCTGTAGCACAGGAATACACGTGGGGCACCGACGGGATGCAATTATTAAAGCAGTTTATTACACTTATGGGCTATGCATATTGTACAGTTGTGTCTATTATTTTTCATTGTATTACGATGCTGTTCCAGAGGAAACAGAGAAGGAGGTCAACTTTGGTTAGATTCTGAAATGGTGATGCTACTGTTCATAGCACAAGGTGATGTAAGCAGCCACTGGGATAAAGAACCCTGGTGTCATGGCGTCGTGATAGGGTATTTTTTTCGATTTTGGTTAGTCTTTTTGCAAGTCAGAAGTGTCCTTATACTGTAGTATCTCCCAACACAGTCCACAGCTGTGCCTTGCTCTCCATGCTCTGGGGACAGGTGGGAACCCAAGAGCAAGGGATTCTGGGTAGGCAAAAAGAGGAACCTGGTCGGGAGATGGTATTGCCATGGGAAGATTGCTCAAAGGAGGGACAGCCACACATCCACCTTCCTCTAACAAGCTCCAAGTCAAATGGGTGGGGAAAGACGAACAACCAAAGAGCACTTTAACTTCGCTAAACTGGAAGAGGGGATGAACAAAAAAAGCATAATAATTAAAGAAAATTAAAAAACAATGTGTACATATGCAAATGAGTTTGGAAATGTCAAATGTGCATACATTTTCGTTGACCCCGTTGCATTCCTCCCAGCGAAGCCTGGCTGCACCGATGACAGCTCAGCCATTGTCCAGACACCCTGCTTTACATATCACAGAGGCCTCCCATCACCGCGGGTTACCCACGCCGCCCATCAGCGCCTGTCGTCACGGAAACAGAGAAGGATGCAGAGTGACAGCCCCGCGAATGACTGACTGACTGGGCACGAAGGGAGAGAGGATGAGAGGGACATAAGGATAGGAAGAGGAGCGACAGAGGAAAGGGGATATGCTCAGGGCTCAGCTAAACTAGAGAATATACAAACATTTGATTTATGCTAATGTATTCATTCATTTAATCAATTAGTTGCTGACTATTAATCAAATACTGTATGAGTGTGACCTGGAGCTGTGGTTGTTTGTCGGTTTCTTTGTCATGTGTACGTCTAGTCTGACTTCTGAGAGGTTGAACTCACGCTTTGATGTCAGTGAAGAGGAAGAAAATGACAAGATATTGTCAAATCAAATATTTTAGATATTGAGAGTGACAGTGTAGGCTACTTCTGTAGAGTAAACAGAGGATGTATCAAGGCTACTTCTGCAGAGTAAACAGAGGATGTATCAAGGCTACTTCTGCAGAGTAAACAGAGGATGTATCAAGGCTACTTCTGCAGAGTAAACAGAGGATGTATCAAGGCTACTTCTGCAGAGTAAACAGAGGATGTATCAAGGCTACTTCTGCAGAGTACACAGAGGATGTATCAAGGCTACTTCTGTAGAGTAAACAGAGGATGTATCAAGGCTACTTCTGTAGAGTAAACAGAGGATGTATCAAGGCTACTTCTGTAGAGTAAACAGAGGATGTATCAAGGCTACTTCTGTAGAGTAAACAGAGGATGTATCAAGGCTACTTCTGTAGAGTAAACAGAGGATGTATCAAGGCTACTTCTGTAGAGTAAACAGAGGATGTATCAAGGCTACCATGTGGAGTGCAACTGAAAGGCTTGAAACCAAAATAATGACTGATAACAGGTCATATAAATGTTTTAATGACTGGATTTTTTTTAAATCAACATTTTAATTCACATATAGGCTACTTAAAAATATACCTTATGCTTATCTATGTATTGAAACCATGCAAGGTGGGGGAAATGTGCTATTTTAGCAAATTATTAATCCATTCGCATTAAAAAGAGTTACGAGATTTTCTTTGATCGATAAAGCTTTTGAATTTGTTCAGGTACTGATGAAAGGCTGTCTGTTTTCAAGACCTGCAGTGAACTGTTGGTTTCCCCCTGCTGGTGAGAATATAGAAAGCAAGAACATTTCTCCAGCTTCAACAAAAGAGCATTTGTAGATTTCTTTCTGTATATATATTTCTATATATATAAAGTACCAGTCAAAAGTTTTAGAACACCTACTCATTCAAGGGTTTTTCTTAATTTTTTTTACTATTTTCTACATTGTAGAATAATAGTAACGACATCAAAACTATGAAATAACATATGGAATCCTGTAGTAACCAAAAAAGTGTTAAACAAATCAACATTTTTGCCTTGATGACAGCTTTTACTGTACATCTGAATGTTTACTAAAAACTATATAGAATACTATATAGAAATAAACAGAAAACTGATCTGTGAATCATTTTAAAATATCACGTTGAATGTTGGTATTTTTATTAAATAAGATGAGCTGCTCCTGTCAGATGGCAGTTGTTCAAGCACAAATGTAACATCATTAAACTATTTGGGGGGGATCAAATTCAGTGCGATCGGGTATGAAGTGATGATTAACTTTGGTGAGATGGGACAAAAAGCTAAATCAAGTAAATCTAGTAATTGTGACGATAAATGATCTACATCAGAGTTAGAGACTTATTTAATCAAATCTAAATGACAAATGCTGTGGATACATCGTCCCTTCTCATACACTTTAAAGTACTTACTTCGGGGGAAGGGGGGGGGGGGGGGGGGGGGGGGGGGGGGGTGGGGGGCTTTCCTGTTAAATGAAGTGTGTGTGTGTGTGTGTTTATATACAGTACCAGTCAACTTTAGACACACCTACCCATTCAAGGGGTTTTCTTCATTTTTACTATTTTCTAATAGTGAAGACATCTAAACTATGAAATAAACTATGAAATAACACATATGGAATCATGTAGTAACCAAAAAAGTGTTAAACAAAATCCAAATATATTTTAGATTTTACATTCTTCAAAGTAACCACCCTTTGCGTTGATGACAGCTTTAAACACTCTTGGTATACTTTCAACCAGCTTCACCTGGAATGCTTTTCCAACTGTCTTGAAAGAGTTCTCACATATACTGAGCACTTGTTTGCTGCTTTTCCTTCACTCTGCGGTCCAACTCATCTCAAACCATCTCAATTGGGTTGAGGTTGGGTGATTGTGGAGGCCAGGTCATCTGATGCAGCACTCCATCACTCTCCTTCTTGGTCAAATAGCCTTTACACAGCCTGGAGGTGTGTTGGGTCATTGTCCTGTTGAAAAATAAATGATAGTCCCACTAAGCACAAACCAGATGGGATGGCGGATCCCTGCAGAATGTTATGATATCCATGCTGTTTAAGTGTGCCTTGAATTCTAAATAAATCACAGACAGTGTCACCAGCAAAGCACCCCCAAACCATCCCACCTCCTCCTCCATGCTTCACGGCAGGAACTAGACATGTGGAGATCATCCGTTCTCCTCTGCGTCTCACAAAGACATGGCGGTTGGAACCAAAAATCTCAAATTTGGACTCATCAGACCAAAGGACAGATTTCTACAGGCCTTAATGTCCATTGCTTGTGTTTCTTGGCAAATCTCTTCTTCTTATTGGTGTCCTTTAGTAGTGGTTTCTTTGCAGCAATTCAACCTTGAAGGCCTAATTCACGCAGTCTCCTCTGAACTTTAAAATGTGTCTGTTACTTGAATAAAGCATTTATTTGGGCTGCAATTTCTGAGGCTGGTAACTCTAATGAACTTATCCTCTGCAGCAGAGGCAACTCTGGGTCTTCCTTTCCTGTGGGGGTCTTTATGAGAGCCAGTTTCATCATAACGCTTGATGGTTTTTGCGACTGCACTTGAAGAAACTTTAAAACTTCTTGAAATGTTCTGCATTGACTCACCTTCATGTCTTAAAGTAATGATGGACTGTCGTTTCTCGTTGTTTATTTGAGCTGTTCTTGCCATAATATGGAATTGGTATTTTACCAAATAGGGCTATCTTCTGTATACCACTCCTACCTTGTCACAACACAACTATTTACACAAGAAACACAAGAAATTCCACAAATCAACTTTTAACAAGGTTCATTGAAATGCATCCCAGGTGACTGGGTTTACTTGATGGCTACCTACACAAATAGCTAGCTAGAACAAATTGTTAACATATTCATTTAAAAAGATTAAAAGCCAGCATGAAGCTGGTTGAGAAAAGGCCAAGAGTGTGCAAAGCTGTCATCAAGGCAAAGGGTGGCTACTTTGAAGAATCTAAACCATAAAATATATTTAGATTTGTTTAACACTTTTTTGGTTACTTCATTATTCCATGTGTTATTTCATTGTTTTGGTGTCTTCACTATTATTCTACAATGTAGAAAATAGTCAAAAAATAAAGAAAAACCCTGGAATGAGTAGGTGTGTCCAAACTTTTGACTGGTACAGCATATGCTCCCTATCATTGATGAATGGGATGAATGCTAAGTAAAAAAAACATGAGTGGTTCTAATGGCGGTACAATTTTCTAATGATCATTTAGATTCCCAACAGTGTGCTCCCGAGTAGTGCAGCAGTCTAAGGCACTGTTCTCTTAGTGATAGAGGCGTCACTACATACCCTGGTTCGATCCCGGGCTGTATCACAACCTGCTGTGATTGGGAGTCCCATAGGGTGGTGCACAATTGACCCAGCGTTGTCGTTAGGGGAACGTTTGGCCCGGGGTAGGCCGTCATTGTAAAATAAGAATTTGTTCTTAACTGACTTGCCTAGTTGAATAAAAAATAAATAAAACTCTACTGCTACCCTACCACAATAGACCAATGACATAATTCATTACTGTTACCCATGAGCCTTTGCTCTTCTTCTTCTTCTCTCTGGTGTGGCCACGACGTTGGGTGGAGGAAGTAAAGACTGCAATGGTAATTGTTTCTGACTGCTGCTGTTCTCACCTGGGGCTCAACATATTGAGCATTTAGAGAGACTAGGACATCCATTATGAATACATTAAACTTAACAGGGAGAGATGTGGCCGACGACGCAGGTTAGCTTGTCAGTTGAATGGCAGGTTATTTTTAAAGGACCAAACACCTTTATTTATTTCATCATTGCTCTATTTTTGTGACGACTGTATATGGATATTTAAAGCACGAGCGTATAAATCCTAACACACACACACACACACACAGAGCAGTGTCCTGTACCTGGCAGTGAATTGTAAGGAGAGCCCAGGAGGGCCTGACAGGCAGTGGGAGCTGGCGCCTGGATGGTGGATTGGAAGCTGAGGAGGATTCAGAGCTGTTGGCTCCAGTTGAAGACCTGGCTGTGAGCAGGGGAGGACAGAGACCAGATCTCACTGCTCAAACACAGACCCTCTCAGCCAGCCAGCCAGCCAGCCACACACACACACACACACTGCCAGCCTGCCTGGCCGCACTCACTTTGAAAGCCATTATGTTTGTTGTGCTACTTCAACGTTAAAAAAATGGAACAGGAGGGGGGTTTTAGGGGGGCATATGCCTGTCCCCACCCACCTCCAGCAAATGTCCCCCCACACAGGCAAGGAGCTAAGCTGACACAAGCTGGGCAGGTTCCCCCCTGTCATATGGCACTTTCACACAAAGCACATGTTTTTCTGAGGGAGTAACAGTCACAACAACTTCCCAGCCAAAGACAGTCGTCAGAGCGCCCGCCGCCGCCCACAATGTCATCTGGGTTTGACATGATGCGCAGGGGGGTCCCCTTTCACTGCAACCAGTGCTCACATTCACATCAGTGCCCATATAATATGATACCCACTGGGATCATTATGGATAAAAGCCAGTGTGACATTTTCTGTCATCTACTATGTCAAAATGGCCAACATTTCATTACCTTCATATCAATCATTGCATCAACCAATGAGAAAGTTTATTAGCCTGTAGATAAAAACGTGTACATAGATGTATGCAATAATGGTATGGTGTCCTGTTATTGACCCCCAGACAAAATATGGTACAGTGCCTTGCGAAAGTATTCGGCCCCCTTGAACTTTGCGACCTTTTGCCACATTTCAGGCTTCAAACATAAAGATATAAAACTGTATTTTTTTGTGAAGAATCAACAACAAGTGGGACACAATCATGAAGTGGAACGACATTTATTGGATATTTCAAACTTTTTTAACAAATCAAAAACTGAAAAATTGGGCGTGCAAAATTATTCAGCCCCCTTAAGTTAATACTTTGTAGCGCCACCTTTTGCTGCGATTACAGCTGTAAGTCGCTTGGGGTATGTCTCTATCAGTTTTGCACATCGAGAGACTGACATTTTTTCCCATTCCTCCTTGCAAAACAGCTCGAGCTCAGTGAGGTTGGATGGAGAGCATTTGTGAACAGCAGTTTTCAGTTCTTTCCACAGATTCTCGATTGGATTCAGGTCTGGACTTTGACTTGGCCAATCTAACACCTGGATATGTTTATTATTGAACCATTCCATTGTAGATTTTGCTTTATGTTTTGGATCATTGTCTTGTTGGGAGACAAATCTCCGTCCCAGTCTCAGGTCTTTTGCAGACTCCATCAGGTTTTCTTCCAGAATGGTCCTGTATTTGGCTCCATCCATCTTCCTGTCCCTGCTGAAGAAAAGCAGGCCCAAACCATGATGCTGCCACCACCATGTTTGACAGTGGGGATGGTGTGTTCAGGTTGATGAGCTGTGTTGCTTTTACGCCAAACATAACGTTTTGCATTGTTGCCAAAAAGTTCAATTTTGGTTTCATCTGACCAGAGCACCTTCTTCCACATGTTTGGTGTGTCTCCCAGGTGGCTTGTGGCAAACTTTAAACAACAATTTTTATGGATATCTTTAAGAAATGGCTTTCTTCTTGCCACTCTTCCATAAAGGCCAGATTTGTGCAATATACAACTGATTGTTGTCCTATGGACAGAGTCTCCCACCTCAGCTGTAGATCTCTGCAGTTCATCCAGAGTGATCATGGGCCTCTTGGCTGCATCTCTGATCAGTCTTCTCCTTGTATGAGCTGAAAGTTTAGAGGGTACTGATACTCCTTCCATTTCAATATTATTGCTTGCACAGTGCTCCTTGGGATGTTTAAAGCTTGGGAAATCTTTTTGTATCCAAATCTGGCTTTAAACTTCTTCACAACAGTATCTCGGACCTGCCTGGTGTGTTCCTTGTTCTTCATGATGCTCTCTGCGCTTTTAACGGACCTCAGAGTGCAGGTGCATTTATACGGAGACTTGATTACACACAGGTGGATTGTATTTATCATCATTAGTCATTTAGGTCAACATTGGATCATTCAGAGATCCTCACTGAACTTCTGGAGAGAGTTTGCTGCACTGAAAGTAAAGGGGCTGAATAATTTTGCACGCCCAATTTTTCAGTTTTTGATTTGTTAAAAAAGTTTGAAATATCCAATAAATGTCGTTCCACTTCATGATTGTGTCCCACTTGTTGTTGATTCTTCACAAAAAAATACAGTTTTATATCTTTATGTTTGAAGCCTGAAATGTGGCAAAAGGTCGCAAAGTTCAAGGGGGCCGAATACTTTCGCAAGGCACTGTATGGTGTCCTGTTATTGACCCCCAGACATCATATGTAAGTGTTCATTTTTGTAATATGAAATATCAGCCTTTTTTAATTACTTGAGGCGAGGACATCATAATTTAATAATTTAAAAGGTCTGATGACACACACACACACACATGTGTTTTACTATCCTTTTGGGGACCAAACAATTGATTTCAATTAAAAATCCAATTTTCCTTAACTCCTGACCCTAACCCTTAACCTAACCCCAAAATAGCCCTTTTCCTTGTGGGGACTGGCAAAATGTCCCCACTTGTCCTAATTGTCCTTGTTTTACTATCCTTTTAAGGACGTCTCACAAGGATACACACACACACACACACACACACACACAGAGAGAGAGAGAGAGACCCCAGGAAGAGTAGCTGCTGCATGTGGGATCCTCATAAACTAAACACCCCCATTAATCAAACCCTTAAGTGGATACATTCAGTCCTCTAATCTCAGTCTACCTGTCTATCTATTCTGTCCATCCATCTATCCATCTATCCATCTGTCTTTCTTTTCCTCTGTCCAGACGCTTCACCAGATTGCCAGGCCCCTCTCTCTGTCACACATCAGGACCCAGTCTGCTGCCTACTCCCCCAAGGATGGACCAACACCTGCTGTTAGCAGTCACTGCCCCCCCCCCCCCCCCCCCCCCCCCCCCCCCTTTTGCCCCTCATCCTCCCTTGCCCCTCATCCCACACTCCCTTGCACTGTCTGTGAGCCACATAGCTCCAGGGTGAGCCACCTTGGGAGGGAGAGGTGACACGGGAGAGAACCCCAGACCCTCACCCCCTTATTCAGCTCAACTGGCTCAAGGTTCATTGCCTGCAGACCTCATTGTTCCATCCATATGGTTGTGTCGCTTGCTCCCCCCCCCCCCCCCCCCCCATTTTTTAGTCATGGTGGAATTATGGGCAGCCTGACCTGACCTGCATGCAGCTGGGTGAAAGAGGTGAAATCGACCAATGGAAAGAGAAAGGAGAAGAATAAACACAGCATGTGGTGAAGTCTCAGCCGTGCGCAGTAGTCCCCTCATTGACTAATGTGACATACAGTATTATGGCGTAGAAGGGCACCCATTACGTGGGCTAAAGTCAAAAGTAAAGGCATGTTGGTTTAGTTCTAACTAACCTGGGTCAGATACTTTTAAGAGTAAATATCTATTAAAGCAGCAAATCAGCAGTTGAAACAATAACAAAGTGAATTCCCCGCCCCTGTTTTGGTAAAAAGCTGATGAATGGGGCTGGAGAAATGGAACCACTAAAATTCATAGACAGAGCTGGATGATATCAAAATGATAGTTTTAACCATGTTTTGAGGCTATATGGTGTTAGTTTACATTGACTTTGTTTATGAAAGAAGCTTATATTTTGTGGTTCTGATGGGGTACAAATCAAATCAATTTTTCTTGATTTGAACATTTGATTTGATTTGTATCCCATCAGAACCCCAAAATATAAGCTTGTTTTACTCCAATGTTGGAATCTCAGTTAAACTAAACTCATGCGGCATTTACAAGTTATTCTGAACAAAAATATTAAAGGCAACATGCAAAGTGTTGGTCCCATGTCTCATGAGCTGAAATAAAAGATCTCAGAAATGTTCCATTCACACAAAATGCTTATTTCACTCAAGTTTTCTGCACACATTTGCTTACATCCCTGTTAGTGTCATTTCTCATTCTACAGTAAATCTAATGTTAATTTCTTAACCATAAGCCGCCTCCATCGTCGTTTTAGAGAATTAGGTAGCACATCCAGCCGGCCTCACAACCCCAAACCATGTGAAACCAAACCAGCCCAGGACCTCCACAACTGGCTTCTTGACCTGCGGGATTGTCTGAGACCAGCCATCCGGATATCTGATAAAACTGGGTTTTCACAACCAAAGAATTTCTGCACAAATTGTCAGAAACCATCTCAAGGAAGCTCATCTGCGTGCTTGTTGTCCTCACTAGGGTCTTGACCTGAATGCAGTTCGACATCGTAACTGATTCAGTGTGCAAAGTCTCACCTTCAAAGGCCACTGGCATGCTGGAGAAGTGTGCTCTTCATGGATGAATCACGGTTGCAACTGTACCGGGCAGATGGCAGACAGCGTGTATAGCATTGTGTGGACGAGCAGTTTGCTGATGTCAACATTGTGAACAGAGTGTCTCATGGTGGTGGTAGGGTTATGGTATGGGTAGACACAAGCTACGGACAAAGAACACAATTGCATTTTATCGATGGCAATTTGAATGCACAGAGATACCATGACAAGATACTGAGGCCCATTGTCGTGCAATTCATCCGCCACCATCCCCTTATGTTTCAGCATGATAATGCACAGTCCCATGTCGCAAGGATCTGTACACAATTCCTGGAAGCTGAACATGTCTGCATCCTCAGACATTTCACCCATTAAGCATGTTTGGGATGCTCTGGATCGACGTGTACGACAGAGTGTTCCAGTTCCCGCCAATATTCAGAAACTTTGCACAGGAATTGAAGTGGAGTGGGACCACATTCCACAGGCCACAAGCAACAGCCTGATCAACTATTTTTGTGACCAACAGATGCGGTACATATAATGAATTTATAAGTCAAAAAATGGATGTAGCAACTGCAGATTGACCCTTTAAGGTTTATATAAGTATTGTACTAAGCCTAATTTACCCATTGGTTCTATAGAATGGAAGAAAAAATGCCTACCCTAATTCTTGGATTCTTGTGTCCTTTTTAAATTAGAAGAGACAAGTGAGAGAATCATCTGTCTAAATGAGAGCATTGATCTATGAATTGCCGGGAGGAAGGAAAATTAACGCTAATCATTATTATTCCTGTAATAATTCATGCTCATATTGCTGTCTCAGAATCAATTTCAGGACGTGAGGTATACCTCAACCAATATTACACACACAGTGTGTGTGTCAAAGACAATTATGGAATGATAGAATTTTGGCTCGGGCTCCGTTAGGGGTGGGTCCTGTTTAGAGCTGGTGTCCAATGTGGATCTGTCAATCAAATGAAGCCCCTATGGAAGCATGACTAAATGCAGGTTTTGTGGTCCAAGTCTAGCCCAGCAGGGAAGGGTCAAGGACACAACATTGGGGCCCACACATCTTCATTGTACCAGCTTAGATACTTCTGCATCACTAACTCTCATGCCATCCATCTCTGATCGTTTCTGCGACAAAATCCAAAAACGGAAAAAAAATTGTATCCATTTTTTGACAGGCACTCCACTTTTCAGTTCATTTTAATGTTAATGTTAGCTACAACCTGAGTCAGTCTCTTCCAGAATTGAAATCTATTCTGGAAAAAAAACCTTGCTGAGCATATCTGAACTTAAATTCTCTCCTCTGTCCAGTGCCACAGTTTCTCACTGAGTGCAGGAGTCTTGGATGTGTGTTTATGTGCACACAGAAGCAATATGCCCAGACAGACACTTTCTACCAAATAAGGAGAACTCAGACCTCTGCTTCCATTCAGGGCTTAGTGGCTGGAAGTGAGACACAAGAACACAAGTGCAGCTACAACCTTACTAAAGTCAATTGTAAAATACCCACCAACTCTGTAAAGGCGTCAGCGCGCTTCAATTCGGCTGTCGGCCAGGTGAACCGAACGATTGTGCTCGCATACTCCCTTAAAAGACCTTCACTTGAAAAATGAGAAAAAAAGAGGCAATAGTAAAGTTTGTCCATTTTGTGACGCCGTAGCCAGTATACTCTTCCTTAAAATAGTCACAGTTTATCTAAGATAATTAAAGAAATCTGTCATTAATTGTGACGTTTTTGCAGAGGAGATCTTAGTCGTGCAATTTTACATCTAACTAAGATGTTTGGAACAGTATTTCTCAATGACTAAATGTGCATGGAAACGAGTCGTCTCTCGTTGAATGACAAAGACTTTATTTAAGAATCCTTACAATTGACCAATCACGGATGAAGGGGCGTAGACTTCGGCTCCAGACTTCGGCTGGCCTTGAGAAAAAATGTAGTGTTCCTGAACAGCCCCAAAAAACATTACTAAAGTCCAAAACTAACAAAAAAGTCACATAATGTTTCAATAATATGTGCACAAGCTCATCCGAACTGTTTCGGCTGGGAAGCATGTGGACACCTTAAGTCAGCCTGGCTCTGAAAATGATTTCATCCATCTCGACATCACATTATTTTTAAGTATTATTGATATGATGTACAACTGCCTGTAAAGGAAACACTTAATGAGGGATACAAAGTATATTTGTAACTGTGTCTCAGTTACCAGAACTCAACCCAATTGAACACTTAGGGGAGATTCTGGAGCGACGCCTAAGACAGCGTTTTTCACCACCATCAACAAAACACCAAATTAGGGAGTTTCTCGTGGAAGAATGGTATCGCATCCCTCCAATAGAGTTCCAGACACTTGTAGAATCTCTGCCAAGGCGCATTGAAGCTGTTCTGCCTCGTGGTGGCCCAACGCCATCAAGACACTTCATGTTGGTGTTTCATTTATTTTGGCAGATACCTGTATCTACTTTCTCTAATTTGGACTATGCAATATGACGTGCAACCAATGTACTGTAACCGGCTAGGGCGGCAAAATGCCTGACCCTTCTAATGCAGTAATGTATCCCAGGCTACATCCCAAATGGCCTATATAGTGCACTACTTTTGAACTGGGCCCATAGGGCTCTGGTCAAAAGTATTTTATTTATTTTACCAGGCAAGTCAGTTAAGAACAAATTCTTATTTTCTTTTTTTAAAATTATTATTTTTTTTAATTTAACCCTTTTTTCTCCCCAATTTCGTGGTATCCAATTGTTGTAGTAGCTACTATCTTGTCTCATTGCTACAACTCCCGTACGGGCTCGGGAGAGAAGAAGGTTGAATGTCATGCGTCCTCCGATACACAACCCAACCAGCCGTACTGCTTCTTAACACAGCGCGCATCCAACCCGGAAGCCAGCCGCACCAATGTGTCAGAGGCTACACCATGCACCTGGCAACCTTGGCTAGCGCCACTGCGCCCGGCCCGCGACGGGAGTCGCTGGTGCGCGATGAGACAAGGAGATCCCTAACGACCAATCCCTCCCTAACCCGGACGACGCTAGGCCAATTGTGCGTCGCCCCACAGACCTCCCGGTCGCGGCCGGTTACGACAGAGCCTGGGCGCGAACCCAGGGACTCTGATGGCACAGCTGGCGCTGCAGTACAGCGCCCTTAACCACTGCGCCCGGGAGGCCCTAACAAATTCTTATTTTCAATGACAGCCTAGGAACAGTGGGTTAACTGCCTGTTCAGGGGCAGAACGACAGATTTTGTACCTTGTCAACTTGGGGGTTTGATCTTTCGGTTACTAGTCCAATGCTCTAACCACTAGGCTACCCTGCCGCCCCAAGTACTGCACTATGTAGGGTATAGGGTGCCCTTTGGGACACATGCAAGGAGTGTGATGGTGCTGCTGAGTGCTGATCCATGCTAATGTGGGAGCCAAACCCAGTAAAACCATATGGCAGAACCCTATGGCAGAACTCTGTGACAGAACCCTGTGGCAGAACCCTGTGGCAGAACCCTATAGCAGAACCCTATGGCAGAACCCTATGGCAGAATTCTGCGGCAGAACCCTGTGGCAGAACCCTACGGCAGAACCGGAGTGACAGCACCAGTCTAAAGCCGGGATTAATAGAGCTACCTACTGCAGATCCACTTGACAGCGCTCGTTAATT
The DNA here is from genome assembly GCF_013265735.2 of Oncorhynchus mykiss. NCBI lineage: Eukaryota > Metazoa > Chordata > Actinopteri > Salmoniformes > Salmonidae > Oncorhynchus > Oncorhynchus mykiss. Next base: position 14,105,690 of record NC_048565.1, on the reverse strand, counting down.
ATCTTGTTTAAACACTTATTACCCAGCATCTGTCAGTCTAATGACGCACACACACACCCTCTCAGCAACAGGGGGGCACCGAGAACAAAAAGACTTCCTCCTTTGTTAAAGCCAGTCCTCATTTATGTCTTTATAGCACTGCAACATCACATTACATGGTCTGGATTCAAGAGAACAATCATGAGTTGTTCTTATATCTTCTCAACTCTGTTATTTGACGTTCCTAACTAGTTTTGAAAGTACTGAACTTATTTAAAGGTGTTGTCACAGAAGGAGAGGTGTGGATATGAAATGGACTGTTAAGGGAGGACAAGCGTGGGCTAATGGGCGTAATTAAAGGCACTTACTAATGACTGTGTCCTCAAGTGACACAGTGGAAGTCCCCAGCTTCATTAATAACTATTCATCTCTGGTGATCAGTGCTGTCGTCGCAGAGGAGGTCGGGAAAGCACCTGCACAGGCTATTGTCACAGCAGTTAGCTACCCCCGGCCATATTGGAGTCCCCACTGAGCAAGTGGTGCTATTCAAAGGTGATGAAGAATGACTCGAATGCACAATACCAACCCCGACAATATAACAGGATTGTGTTCTGTAGGGACCAAACTGAAGAAAACAGACTGAAAGAAAGAGGGACTTTTGTTTCAGTCCTGTTGTTTCAAACCTTACATTTTCATTTCCGTTGCAAAACTTTTAAAAATGTTTTCCAACTTTTTAAAACTGTTTAAATGTTTTCCTGGTTAACCCCATTTATTTAAATTAGGGTAGCAATTTCAAACATGAAATGGACATGGATGGGGTGTTAACTGTAGAGCTTCAGAGCGCTGGAGGGCAAGCAGGGGCTCGCACCATTTTTGAATACAGCCTCTCGTGGCTCAGTTCCAGCACTCATAAAAACAGCTGTATCTACACAGCATACCAACGAATAGCCCCGATGGTTTTACTCTACATACAGTACAGCACATGTCTAATGGGTCAACTATTCTCTGTGATAAATGTACTGTACTGACTGCACTACATGAGTGTTTTTAATATAACTACATCTTATGCTAATCTACAATTACTTTAACTTGCACCTTTTAATGTAGAGACTGACTTTATTTTATTGGACAATTGTTTTCTCCAAACGAGCACATTTCAGACAATGTTATTCCTTTTCATTTAATGTGACTATGAGATGTAGAGCAGCGTTGCTCTCGAACGTCACTGCAACCCGAGTCCCTGGTGTATCTTTCTGGAATGGACACATGATGCTCCATGTCAAGCACAGGTCTCTGCCGCACCGCCCTGCCCACTGTAACACCGGTATGGTATCAATGCCTCATATAACATTTGGCATTCTGGCACTGTTTAAATGGGGTAAACCGAAACCTGTCTGGTGAGAGAGGATCTTAAGGATCAGATTTCAGGACGGGCTGGTACTGGCTCTCAATAGACCCTGGCTCTGGTCCTCCCACCCTGGCTCTGGTCCTCCCTCCCTGGCTCTGGTCCTCCCTCCCTGGCTCTGGTCCTCCCTCCCTGGCTCTGGTCCTCCCTCCCTGGCTCTGGTCCTCCCTCCCTGGCTCTGGTCCTCCCACCCTGGCCTGGTCCAGCACCCACCACCCTCCACTCCACCACCTAGCCCTCTGCCCTCAGACCTGGGGGCCTCCAGGGGAAGACAGCCAGGCTCTGGGGCAACTCTCCAGGTCTCCTGGACTGAGCCAAGGTTTCTTTCAGTCCACTGACCCTGAAATGTACAATACGTAGCCAACAACCAGCACAAGAACATTCTAGTTTTGCCCTGTTGTGTTTTGTGTCTGTGCTTCGGCTCTCTTCATTGTGTCAGCCCTATGCGGTTCCTATTTTGTCTTATTGACATTCACATTGGGGGAAAAACAGTGACATTGAGGAAATATTTGAATGACTTAGAACAGCAGGGAAACGAAAGATAAAACGAAGAGGTACAATATGTCGGCGGATCGAATTAAGCAGCCCAACTGAATCAGGCAAAAATAGCAGAAAGAGTTGCCAGACGAGCATTTAAAAAAATACATAATAATAAATGGGACAATGGTTGCCCTAACCAGGCAATATTAGAACTATTGCATCCTCTGGGTTTTGGATGTGAAAAGGTGTTTTGTTGAACAGTATCAGGACATGCAGAGGGTTCTGTAATTCCCTCTTGGGGGACGTCACCCTCTCCGGCTCCAGCAGGGCCAAGGTGACTGCCAGACTGCTCGGCTTGTCTGTTAATCTCCACTCACTGGAAAGGGAAGCGCACGGACGGACGGCGCTGCCAACACAGGGCAGGCTGCAGATGGCAACACTGCCACAATACATCTTCTGTTTCTTATTTTTGGGCACCCTCTCTGGTTTTGACTAGATAGTATACTGTTTATGTCAGAATGGACCAGAATTGACTTTTTGTAGCAGATTAGGATAATTAACGTAGAAGGTTAGGAGAATTAGGTCACAGGTTAGCTGAAATAATATATTTTGTCATACTTTGATGTGATTTTGACATAAGCTGTAAACTATCTAGCCATGACCCTCTCTCTTCCAACCTCAGTGTCTTGGCTGTTTCCACTGACAACTACAATTCTGCTTTGCCGTTTCCATATCTTGCTAGTGACTAGATAATATTTGTTTTTATGAAAGTTTACTTGCCTCTACTGCTTACATGCCTCTACTGCCTCTACTGGGCGTGAGTCAGGGCCTGGAGAAGGACATCTGCTAGGGTTAGGTGAACATATGTTTCCGTGGTGCAGTGTTCACAAAATAAAAAAAAGTGATGTCCCTCCAATTAAAAGCCTAAAAAATATAATTAAAAGCCATAAAAATGATTTTCCTGTTTTGGGTTTCATATTTTGGTTTGATAACCAAGCCTTTCAGAAGGTTGAGAACATACTGTTAGAAGGAGGAGCTGGAGGCTTGGCTGGGGATACACATTGGGCAGTTTATGTCACTTATTTTTGTTGGTAATAGTGGTGTAGACTTACACTATGTTTACATTTTAAACACAAAACACAGAGCCTAAAGAGGATTTGTGCTGTTTTCTTGCACAATTGTCTCCCACAATCATCTGGAATCACCATAAACATTTTGCTCAGTATTAGTCAACATGTATTTGCATTGCAAATTAATATTTAAAAAGCATAAAGTGGAAAGTCTGTGACTTTCAAGTATTTGGTATGTTTTACAGTAAACTAATAGTCCTGAGGGAAAAAGACTGGTAAACATTTAAGTTCAGAATTTTAAATCACCCGTTGTGTATCCATAGCAACGCTTCAAATATTCTGTTGTCATAAAATGACAATGCTACCAGTCTAGATAACCTATTTTTAAGTGTTGTGTTCATATCCAGCCCACAGAGGTTGGCCGCAATGTGTCCAGCCTGTGCAGCCCGAAGACCCCAGATGAAGTGTTTAGCATGCCGATGTGATTCACAGTGGCAGAAGGCAAGGGAGCGCTGAGCCTTACCGTAGGCAGATCAACGTAATTATGCTAAATAGACGTAAAGGGAGAGGGGCACACTAGAATTGTTCATTTCTGATTGCCATGTGATGGGGGTCGGACCAGAGGAGCTGCTCAGGTGGACCATGGGCTCAGGATATTTTTGAGCTTGCCATCCAAGCCTAAGGAAGGGACCTGCACTGGGCTGGCCCATCATTCACATAGGTAGATAGGCAGTACTTTACTTGGACTAAAATAAACACCTGTTCTTTCCAAGACAAACTGACCAGGTGAATCCAGGTGAAAGCTATGATCCCTTATTGACGTCACCTCTTAAATCCACTTCAATCAGTGAAGATGAAGGGGAGGAGACAGGTTAAAGAAGCATTTTTAAGCATTGAGACAATTGAGACATGGATTGTGTATGTGTGCCATTCAGAGGGCGAATGGGCAAGACTAAATATTTAAAATATTGTCTTTGAACGAGGTATGGTAGAAGATGCCAGGTGCACCAGTTTGAGTGCATCAAGAACTGCAACACTGCTGGGTTTTTCACGCTCAACAGTTTCCTGTGTGTATCAAGAATGGTCCACAACCGAAAGGACAATAAAGCCAACTTGACACAATTGTGGGAAGCATTGGAGTCAACATAGGCCAGCATCCCTGTGTAAATCTCTTGACACCTTGTAGTCAGTCCATTTCCCGACAAATTGAGGCTGTTCTGAGGACAAAATGGAGGGAGGGGGGGGGGGGGGGTGGGGGGGGGGGGGTACAACTCAATATTAGGAAGGTGTTCCTAATGCTTGTACACTAACTTCTGATTTCATGTAGAGGGTCCTTCCAGGTAAGGACATATCTCCACTATTGTACTAAATTATTACCTACAATTATCTGTGCTACCTGTGTTTTTTGTGAAATTCTCCGTTATTGCTTCATTTTGAGTTGAGCGAGAGAGAGCAATCACCTTCAATCCCCCACATTGTCCTTTGTGTCCGTGTCCTACTGCTCCCTCCCCCCTCCCTCAAGTCTCCCTTTCTCAATTTTTCCTCACTTACAGCCCATTTCTCTCTCAGCACTTAACCTCGCTGGCAAGGCCCACAGCCAAAACCACATCACGTTGTGTTCCTATAGTGACGATTTTCAATTAATGCCTCCATTCATCAACTCTCCAGCGTAGTATCATTCTGGAGGTCCCTGTTCTAAGGGGGAATCATTCTCAAGTCACCACAGTGTGTTCTTGCTTACCTTTCAAAACCTAAGCATTGTCTCACTGAATGCACAAACCCACGGTAAAGCAGTGTAATCTCTAATGGAAAAAATATTTCCATTATTTCTACACTCAACGAACGGTCTGATATCAAAGGAGATTTCACTGTATTGTCACAAAGACGGACAGGCTAATTTGGTCTGCTCAACATAAGCCATACCTCTAAATACGTAAATTAAAGCCACCTGGTCTGACTAACCATTGAAGCAGCCTTGTGAGAGGATTTCAAAGATAGGAGGAATAAATATGAGCTTTCAGGTAACTGACTCAGGGGACAGCAGGTATTTTGTGAAGTTCACTTCCAGTCACTAATCTGCAGTCATAACAATGGGGCCATTATGTGAGGGGGAAATTTAAGATGCGCACCCCCCCCCCCCCCCCAAAAAAAAAGCGTAGATTTAAAAATAATTGGACTTCTTCATTAAAGGAGATGTACAGAGTTGCCTTATTATTTTCATTATCGCCAATAGCAACCCACTCCCTGGCCTGTTTCCCTTTTCCTGTGCTCTGTTCAGTTCTCTTGTGATGGACTGGACACAGGAAGATGCCTGAATAATAGTGAATGTGAATCATGTATTTCAAATGAAAGTAATTTGTGTACACACTTTTGAATAAAGTTCAAATCAGTATTGCCAAGAAATCAGAAATATCCTCAGATTTTTTTTAAATAAAAAATGCATATAACAATTTATTACATTTAGCTGTTAGTCTGATTCTAAACCAATACATATCTGGTGTCAGTACATGAACATTTGAAATGTAAAATAGACTAGGCCTAGTCACCTGACACAATTCAGATCTCCGCGGTCTTCGCTGATTCTCGTCCCAACTGTTGTAGAATTGTTGTTTCTTGCTACTGTCGTTGTCCGTGCCCTTAAATATTTTTTATTTTGCCAATATTTCCATTGAAATAAGTATACACATTGTTTACATTTTAGAGGACATTAAACAAGTAGCATAAACAGTAAGAAATTGGCAATGGAAATGTGCTGTTTTTCGATGAGGAAGTTTATGCTCAGGCTACAAACAAGGTAACGTTGAACCAGAAGGTGGACCCACTAACGTTAGCGTTTACTATGTCGAAAAACTCAAGTCGCATTTTCTCCTTGTTTTCAACCCAAAGAATTGGCACATTTGGTAAGTAAGTGTTTGATCATAATATTATATAACAATTAGGCCACATTAACGTAAACTCACTCACTTTTGAACATCGCCTGGGTCCGTACAATTGCCCTTATTTTAGCGCCCCAAAAACGTAATACTTCCAGATCAACTGTAATGTCAATACCATTGTAAAGCACAATTTCTCCCCTTTCCAACATAATCAATTACACGACCCCAACTCTGCCCGTTTCTGCATAATTCAAGCAGGCAATGAGCCCCGTCGGGTCTTTTTAAAAATGGCGGGTGGGGAAGCGAAACTAATGCGTGATAGTGAGAAGGAGAGATGTTGTGTGGGAAAATTGCTTTTTTTTTCACTTGATCTGTCCCACTTATCACCTTATCGCCTCTAAAATGTAAATAAAACACTATAAAGAGTTTATATAATGTGTGAATACATACCTATTTGAATCGGGTTGTTAGGTCGGTGCTAAAGTGATCTTCAGAAGTTTTTTTGAGAGTCGTGATCGCTTGCAGTGATGATGCAAAAAACTATGAGAGAAGTGCTACACCTGGTGGAGAGAGATTGTAAGACAGAAATACTTTATGCGTGCTGTACGTTACGACATGACACGTCAAGATGTAACGGAGGGTCAGTTTTTTCAACTTTTCTCCAATACTATAGAGCCATTACCATGTCGATCAACGCTTTAACAGAAACCTAGTTCACACCCCCGATGTTGAAGTCAACACAGTTGCTACAGTCCCATTAGTTTTCTTTGTAGCCTCGTTTGAATGTCGTGGTTGCGCACATTTGTACAGAATGGGGTGAGTATACGTTAGTTACATTAGTGCATTTAAAATGTCAAGTTCGCGTGCATGTGTTGGCCTACCTTGCTTCAGCTGTAAAAACGTATATTTTTAATTCAACACTTTAATATTATTTGTTTGTATAGGTTAAACGTACAAGTTTTGAAGGCAATTTGGGGTGACAAAACCCAGCGCCTTGGGATATTGGACCAATGTTTTATATACACTAGATGACTGACAGGAGGCAGGGTTTTGAAGCCGCCGCACCTGCATCTTTGCGCTCCCCCGCCGTGTTACAATATATTTTGCAAGCTATAGAAATGCATTTATTAATGTCTACATTTGTTTGTGCAATGTTTATTCTATTATACACCATACTGCATACTTTAAAATGATATTATGTGAGTTAACATACAAATAAATAATTAAAACATTGTTTTGAAACCTCTGATGTTACTGTCCCCACTACATAAAAACATACTTAAATCCATGTCATTTTGTTCTTGAAAAACTGTAGAATTGCATTCATTCCTATGGATGACTGCACCTTTGAGTAGTGCCAACACGGCCAACTAGTGGCTCGAAGCCTCTCATTGGCTATACATATGTCATTTTTAATTTAAAAAAAATCTTTATTTAACTAGACATGTCAGTTAAGAACAAATTCTTATTTACAATGACGGCCTACCCCAGCCAATTGTGTCCTATGGGACTCCCAATCACAGCCGGTTGTGATTCAGCCTGGATTCAAACCAGGGACTGTAGTGACGCCTCTTGCACTGAGATGCAATGCCTTAGACCGCTGCGCCACTCGGGAGCCCATGTACATAGCATCAACAGCATCCAGAATGTATATACATCATTGTATAGAACTCTGTCAGAAGCCTGTAGAAACTTGCACACTGCTATATCTTGGGTGTGAGTCTGTAAAGATCCCAAAGTTTAGAAAGGAAGTCTGTTCACTGGTGGTGCTGCTGGCTCTGTGTTGGTGTCAGTGAAAGCCAATTCCTAAGATGTGCCTCATACCTTGCCAACCGCCTCCCTCTTCATTGGACCGGAAAATTGTCTGGCGAGACCAATAGTATGGTGAGATGCATTATTTGGATGTACAAAAACATAAAGTTGGCGTTTGGTATCTAACATTTTCACAATAACACTCTTAAAGCTGAATTTAATAGCTTAAGAACTCATCCCTAGTATCATTCTCAGCTGGCAGTAAAGTTGTAGCTGTTTAGATAGTAAGGTTTGTATGAAAATCCACGTTATAAACTGGATGGTTCGAGCCCTGAATATTGATTGGCTGACAGCTGTGGTATATCAGACCGCATACCACGGGTATGACAAAACATGTATTTTTACTGCTCTAATTACGTTGGTAACCAGTTTATAATAGCAATAAGGCACCTCAGGGGTTTGTGATATATGGCCAATATACCACAGCTAAGAGCTGTATCTAGGCACTCTGCGTTGCGTCGTGCATGAGAATAGCCCTTTGCCGTGGTATATTGGCCATATACCACACCCCCTCTGGCCTTGTTGCTTAATTCTAGCCTCACTTCACCAGAGTGGGTCAACTTAGATTGGGATGCAAATTGATGCAGTGTTTGTGCAATTGTATAGCAAATCCCCCCTCCCTCGTGGATAGCCTTCACATCCCGGTGTGTGTTACAGTGCAAAGGTCCACTACAGTTAGTAGCACGAATTGGTTAGATTATAGAATATTTCCATTGTAAAATCTATAAATAATTTAGAAAACTATTCATCAAATGTGTTCTCTGTAACAGTGCATAATCAGCTGTGTGTAGGCTATGGTATGGAATGTTGTGAAAGTAGGTTTTGAGTGGGCTCACTGCTGGGCAGCCGGGGCGAGGACAAGGTGGCGTGGGCAGGCAGGGACAAGGTGGCATAGGTCGCCAGCGAACCGGACAGCAGGGCGGGGACAAGGTGGCATGGGCCGCCAGCGAGCCTTGGGATGATGAAGGTCAGAGGAACAGAGCGTGGGTTGTTGCTGGCTGACATAGGACATCAGGATGACAGCTTTGGCTGCCACTCATCGCCACTTGTTCTGATTCAGAATGATGTGCCAAGATGGACATCAACACAGCGGGCGTTTCGCAGGGTAACAGCCCCACGTAGTGTGTAGCGACTGTCGACTTTAAATGGCACAACGACACAATGTCTTGTTCTGGGGAAGGCGTAGCACTTTGGCATTTGGCATGCCTCAACGTCGTTTGGCTGCCATTCCAAGTGTCTGCAGGGCCCTCTGGAGAGAACAGGGCTCCTGTTTATATTTGTTACTAATGCAAAAAGGGGAAAAATGAATTCCTCAAAGTTTTATGTTCTCTGCCAACTTAACCATCAACTCTCACCAGCAAAATGGATGAGTGTACCCTGATGATCCATTAAGATGTGGCTAAAGTTCCCAGGGTATAAATAGCCTTCAAGGGCACCAGGCAACATTTTCGGAGGATAATTAAACCAGGGAGAGGTCGTGCATACTAGCCGGTCATTAATCTGAAAAGGGGAGGGGAGGGTTCACTCCATTTTGTGTTTGTTTGCTAAGCTTACAGAATTGGATGCTTTTGTTTTTGTGACATTCTAAAGATTCCTCCTCCATGTTGTCTAATTGTGTTTTTCTGAATTAAACATTATTTATTTTTTAAAAGGAGCATAAAGCTCGAAATAGTATAAGGCCGCAATTTAAATGACAGTATTTGTGTACAAATCTCACTGCTCTATTGGCCTTTGCACTAATAATTTCCTTCGTCATCTGCGTACACAAAGGCACAAATACAGTCCAAGTCATCAGGTAAAACAGCAGCTCTCACAATATCATTGGACATAGATAACCTCTGAAAGCACATTTCCAGTGAGCACACTTCCAGTTTAGGAGAGCCATTAACTGCGTATCTTGGCTCTGACCGCACGTCTTGGCTCTGTCAGCAGTGGAAAGGCATTGACCAGAAGTCTTGGCTCTGACTGCACGTCTTGGCTCTGTCAGCAGTGGAAAGGCATTGACCAGAAGTCTTGGCTCTGACCTCACGTCTTGGCTCTGTCAGCAGTGGAAAGGCAATGGAGAGCCATTGAGACGCAGATCTTGGCTCTCTCAGCAGAGGAGAGCCAATGACCTAACATCTTGGCTCTGTCAACAGTGGAGAGCCATTAACCTACATCTTGGCTCTGTCAGCAGTGGAGAGCCATTGAGATGCATGTCTTGGCTCTGTCAGCAGTGGAGAGCCATTGAGATGCATGCCTTGGCTCTGTCAACAGTGGAGAGGCATTGACCTTACGTCTTGGCTCTGTCAACAGTGGAGAGGCATTGACCTTACGTCTTGGCTCTGTCAACAGTGGAGAGGCATTGACCTTACGTCTTGGCTCTGTCAACAGTGGAGAGGCATTGACCTTACGTCTTGGCTCTGTCAACAGTGGAGAGGCATTGACCTTACGTCTTGGCTCTGTCAACAGTGGAGAGGCATTGACCTTACGTCTTGGCTCTGTCAGCAGTGGAGAGGCATTGACCTTACGTCTTGGCTCTGTCAACAGTGGAGAGGCATTGACCTTACGTCTTGGCTCTGTCAACAGTGGAGAGGCATTGACCTTACGTCTTGGCTCTGACAACAGTGGAGAGGCATTGACCTTACGTCTTGGCTCTGTCAGCAGTGGAGAGGCATTGACCTTACGTCTTGGCTCTGTCAATGGTGGAGAGGCATTGACCTTACGTCTTGGCTCTGTCAACAGTGGAGAGGCATTGACCTTACGTCTTGGCTCTGTCAGCAGTGGAGAGGCATTGACCTTACGTCTTGGCTCTGTCAACAGTGGAGAGGCATTGACCTTACGTCTTGGCTCTGTCAGCAGTGGAGAGGCAGATGGTACTCAAGCCCCTTCCTTTACCTCCTCCTCCCTCTACTTTAAACCCATCTCTGCCAGCTCTGTGGCTGGTTGTAGACTCAGTATTTGGTGTGTTTGGACACACACACACACATACACACACACTCCCTCTCTGTCACTAGTGTATATAGGACCAGGTGGCTGTAATGTAAGGGGTCAGGTCTGAGGCTGTGGACGCACTACCCTGAATGTATTAACCTTATGTATTTTGCTGTCTCACATACTCCCAGTTCTTCTCTCTTGTGACATCCATTATTCATACTCTGATATTCTCTTGTCCTTGTCTTTCAGCTGGTTTGATAGGAATAATTGTCTTGGTTTATTTACACAGATTAGTATTTCTGAGGAATGGACAACACAGTTTGCCTGACTAATTGGGGGATTTAGGATCAAATTCTAATTTGTTGTTTAAATACAGATTTGCTCTTCAGTTGAAGTTGCGTGTGTATTTCAAGTTAGTATTCTGCCCTCAGAGCTTACTAGGTGTTACATGTGGGTGGCAGTATTTTGTGTGAGTATTGTTTTGCATAGATTTTACTGTAGATGATGGTCCCAGGGTGTTCTCACTACAGCGAATGGCCTGGACGTGGAACTGAGGCCTGTGTGTGTGGCGTGTTTCTAATCGCTGGAGCACATGCGCAGCAGGTCCCTATTACTGTCCTCACTTAGCATCCACACTCAGAAGAGACTCCAGGCAAACCCCAAGTCACTAACACATCAGGCATGTCGCACCAAAGAGCTTTGGTCCAGGCAGCTTTTTCACTCGCTCCCATTTGCTCATGATGTCAGGAAAATGAATGCGAGGAATCTTCACTGGCACTGCACTGCTGATGTGCGAGCTCACTTCCCATGGCTGATGGCCCTGATAGAGCCTTCAGATTAATTGTTTCCTGCAGTTTAAGTTCAAAGACATTGTTTGTAGTTTATACCGTATATAATATATACGTTGAGTATATAAATTAGAAATATTATTTATTTTGGTGCATGCTTTCCCCTCTGCAGTTTTAACAACCTGGAACACAAAGGCATCTGACAACAATCAGAGAGGAAAATGCATGAAAACAAATTCTCTTGTTTGGAGTAAAGCTTCCTGGGTTTTGTCAAATGCTTCACTGGGTGCTTATGTTCTGCAAGTGCCGATGCGACAGATAAAAACAGGGGTAAAAACAGACAGATAAAAACAGGGGTAAAAACAGACAGATAAAAACAGGGGAAAAGGTGCCCGGAAAGAAGTTTCCAAGACTGTTCAATTTAGCCATTAGAACACTTTTGTGGGATACTTATTTCAAAGTTGGTTAAATTAGTCTACTTGGCTAAGCCTAATCCTGTCCTAGGAAGCACTAAGGACACTCAGGGACTGGATTATCACACAGAACACTGGCTTTGACGGTTCCTCTGGCTTCAGCGAGTTTCACTGAGCGGAGCACCGGCTACAGCGTTGGGTGGCAGGACACAGGCCTGCCTGGGGGTATAGCCATGTTTCACAAAGAGGAAAAGCGAAACACATGTTGACGTTCATGTTTTTTTCCTCAGCATTTTGAATCATGGTTAGCAAGAGGAAGTAACCTAATGCACACATTTGCTTAATTTATTGGATTTGGGGATAAATTGGAAAAAGGTGCACGAGCATTCTCCCTTTGGCCGGTTTCAGTTCAGAACGGCTAGAAAGCACTGTCGTTGTATATTATGACTAAGCTTGGCTTGTATCATTTTTATTAGCATTTCAGTTGAAATTACAGATTGGTTAAAAAAACATACATTGATAAAAGTTGGGAAGTTATTAGCTAACCACATGTCAGGTAAGTGGCCATATTGGATAAACTGAAAATATAACAATTATAGATTACTATATCCTCCTGATGTTGAATCAGCAGAATTAATGAAGACCAATGTTTATCCTTTTAGAATGAACCCAATGTTTTTTCCCAACTTTTATTCTCAAACAACAGATCTGCAAGGCATTAGTGCGTTCAATTTGATATGCTGAAATGTCATAAATCACGTCATATCATTTCAGCATGTCTGCCTCCCAAGTGTGTAGTGATAGTACTAAATATATTATTATACCCATTGTATTTTATTTGCAATTAATTTTTTCCTTGCTGTGGTGTGTGATTCAAGCACAGTTCAAGGCACAAGATATTTTTGTAATTAAAAAAATGTTGCAGCCTAATTTACTTGATTTTATACTTGTTTTGATACACTGTGTTTAGTAAACTGTTTGTTAAAATTAAGGTATCCATGTCAAATAATAATATGGGAATTGTCATTGATGCTTTGTCATTTTTCAATTGCATAAATTAATGTATGGAGGACTTCTGACAGCAAAACGCATTGTGTTGATGACATACTGATACTCGGAAAAAAGTAAGAAAGAGAGAATGAAGAAAAGTCCATCTTTATCATGGCATGTAAATGGAACCAAGGGTATGATTGTCAATCTTAACTTGTAAAAACTTCACTATCTGACTGTGAAGCGCTCTAATAACTGTAAAGCCCATTAGTGCAACACTGCCTTCTACTGGCCAGTTTTTAGATTTGACTGGCTGTTTTCTACTGGCCCGTTTACAGAGTTGACTGACTGCTTTCTACTGGCCAGTTTATAGAGTTGACTGACTGCTTTCTACTGGCCAGTTTATAGAGATGACTGACTGCTTTCTACTGGCCAGTTTATAGAGTTGACTGACTGCTTTCTACTGGCCAGTTTATAGAGATGACTGACTGCTTTCTACTGGCCAGTTTATAGAGTTGACTGACTGCTTTCTACTGGCCAGTTTATAGAGTTGACTGACTGCTTTCTACTGGCCAGTTTATAGAGATGACTGACTGCTTTCTACTGGCCAGTTTATAGAGTTGACTGGCTGCTTTCTACTGGCCAGTTTATAGAGTTGACTGACTGCTTTCTAATGGCCAGTTTATAGAGTTGCCAGGCTGTTTTCTTTCTGTAGCATTGTTTTAATATCCTCAAATGTTTTGAAAGTGTTTACTTCATTCGCCAGTTTTTAATGGGAAATCATAGTTGCTCATATTGAAGAACAGCTCTTAATGGTAGACATTTTATTATTATATTTTTTGCTTTTAATCAATATTGCATTATGTAACATTCCAATTGAACTGTAATTACCATCTGCATATAACATTTTAGAATGTAATTTTAGCACATATCATGCATACCATTTGATAACATGGCACATTTATTCACCCCGGTGACCATCGTCAGTAGCAACCATATAGCAACGTAATGTCCATGTGGTCGTATTCTTAATGTAATATCAACTTTTATCAAACCTACACGTAGAATCTTTCGATGTATTTTTTTTGGTGGTGGGGGGGGTTAATTGATTCATTATTGTGACACCGGCCTGAAAGACTTTGTGTTAATATGTGCTGCAGACTAATGTGCCTTGTAATTTTCATTGTATGTGGTGATAGTGCAGACTGTAGAGGCTCTCTGGCCGCTGCTAACCTGGTGTACATTAAACGGCCCCTCGTTCGCCGTGTGACACGGCTTCTATCCCCAATCTCTCTCACACAAACACGCACAGAAACACACGTAACCAATCCTGAACTTCCCACAGTTCTGGTCTTTGCAAACCTTCATCCATACTAAATGTAACAGAAAAACGACTTACATATCCAACCAAGGTCAGCTATGTCAAATAAAAATAGTAGTGATTCCTTTAATTGAGATGATATAAACAATTATTCTTTCCTCTTGACTTTTAATAATAGAAACTGCACTGATGTCCATAAAGTGTATTAAACTGGACTGATCCTTAAAAAGAGTAAAACCAAATAAAACAATTCTAATTGATGGTGAAAGTAGTCTGAGAACAAGGTCTCTGAAAGCCAAATGTTTATTGAGATAACATGTTGCACATGAATATTTAGATTGTTGCCTCACTTTATTGTTGTGATTTCTTCATCCGAGACTACACACTTTTATTTAATAAGATACTTTTTTAAAGAATTCAAATTTATAAGGTTGAATCAGATTCTCAGATTCATACTTACAGTGTTTGTATCTCAGCCATTCTGAGAAAGGTCGGGAACATTTTCTCATATTTTATTGGGGAACAAAGTGTGCTAGAAAGTAAAAAAGTGTTCACAAGAAGTGAAATTTAAGATGACCTACCTCCAAACCCATCAGCGGGGCCTTTGGTCTTCAGTGTACCTGTGCATTTCTACTCCCCTCCCCAAAGCGCTTGCCATATCTCTGGCTGAATCAAATTCCATAGCCGCTATGCTACAATGGGAGAACTGTTTGATGGGCGCTCTGTCTCCTCCTCCCTCCCCTGGTTCAGGTATTCCCCCTGATGAGGAACTTGAGCTTCAGAGAGTACTGGCCGGGCATCACCTCTTATAGCCCTCCAGCCCTGCTCAATGCACTTAAAGGAAAATTCCACACAAAAGCTATCTTTTGGTACTTGTTTCGTTAGTCCATTGTTGATATTGTCTCAAAAATGTTTTGCATGTCAGCAATCAAGTTATCAAGATATATGTAACTTTCAAAATACAGAAATACAGCCGATATGATGCGTTTTGCATCATATGATGCGTTTTGCATCATATGACGAGGATGCGTTTTGCGTCATATGACGAGGATGCGTTTTGCGTCATATGATGAGGATGCGTTTTGCGTCATATGACGAGGATGCGTTTTGCGTCATATGACGAGGATGCGTTTTGCGTCATATGACGAGGATGCGTTTTGCGTCATATGAGGAGGATGCGTTTTGCGTCATATGAGGAGGATGCGTTTTGCGTCATATGAGGAGGATGCGTTTTGCGTCATATGACGAGGATGCGTTTTGCGTCATATGACGAGGATGCGTTTTGCGTCATATGAGGAGGATGCGTTTTGCGTCATATGACGAGGATGCGTTTTGCGTCATATGACGAGGATGCGTTTTGCGTCATATGACGAGGATGCGTTTTGCGTCATATGACGAGGATGCGTTTTGCGTCATATGACGAGGATGCGTTTTGCGTCATATGACGAGGATGCGTTTTGCGTCATATGATGAGGATGCGTTTTGCGTCATACCGGCTGTATTTCTGTATTTTGAAAGTTATGCATCTTGAAACTTGATTGCTGACTTGGAAAACATTTTGGGACTTTATCAGCAAAACACTAATGAAACGCATACCAGAAGATAGGAGTTGTTAAAGGAAACTACCAGAGAAAGTCATCTAACTTGGTGAACTGATTGTACTGCATGCAATGGTGAATATGGGCAACAATAAAGTGAGGTAGTCAAGTACAGGTTGTCATTTTAAACATCAAAAATATAAATACAGAATATCTACTGTCACCTAAACATACTCAAAATATATATTTTTTAAAGTTCAAAGTGCACCATTTGAAATACTTTGAAAAACTTTACACTCAAAGTAAAGTAGTTTGGTAACTTACTTATCCTCAATACAATTTTAAAAGGCGTGAAATGTCTTCTGGACAGCATTGCTACACACTGCCTTGAATTCCTCCACATAATGTCCAGAATTTGTCTACATAGAAAAATATATTACCAGAGTGTCAAGTAAGGCAGTCAGTAAAAGTGACCACCCGGTGTCCATTTTTTTGTGTAAGGGCTTTAGTGGATCCTTTGCTAAAAGATAGACATTTGCCGGAGAGGGAAAGGGGGGGGGGGGCATTGCATGATAGTCTTTAAGCAGTTCCATCTGTCTGGCAGAAATGTCAGCCTAATAGCCTGTAGCGCTTCAGCCCACTGCCCTCACTCTCTCTCTACCTGACTCTGTCCTATTAAATCTCTCCACTCCTCCCAAAAAAAAGAGAGCAGAAAGTCAGGAAAATATAAGAACTTGTGCAGACCTAAGTCAACGGGCTAGTGGTGATGATGATGATGAAGAACAAGCCCTAATTAAAGAGGGAGAAAAAAAGGACCCCAGGCACTCAGTGATGTGGAAAAAAGGCTCATCATTCTGGTGTATTTTCTAAAGACGGCGCGCTCTCTGAGCAGATGACTGCCACTCACCTTGCCACGGGGTCTGCTTGAGATTGGTTCATTGTCAAGATTTTTTTTTTAAAATTTTTTACCCATGATTCCATATGGTATGGAGCAGGCTACATGTTTCCCAACATGCCAGTGCGAATGTTTTCTCAATTAGGCGTCTTATCTCCTCCGGTGAGTGCGCTAGCATCAGATGGAACTTGCTGACAGTGTAATGGCAGGCAAAACCACGGAAGGCTCCATCAAATGGCAGCTCTGCTACGACATCTCAGCCAGGACTTGGTGGATGGTAAGTTGGCAGCAACCAAAGCTGGTTTTTTTCTTTTCCATCTTTTTCTTCTTAAAAAACTCATTCCCCACCTCTTCTTTAGAGCCTTTAAAAAAAACAAAGATGTTTTCTGCGTCTTTTTTTGAAACTCCATTTTGAAAGTTCACATTGAGTGGATTTTTAATGACTGTATTGTTGGTTTTTGTGTCTTGTCAATGTCACAGTCTTCTCTCTGTAGGAGCCTTGAGACTCAGGTCCCTTTTTGTTTTTTTTCTTGTCTCAATTCAGGATGTCAGATCTGAAATATTGTCCTGCCAGCGATGTACTTATGTGTTCTTTTACAGTGTCCTGTTTTATAGAACATTAGTTTGGCTTCAGGAAAATAAATACCCATTTGTAGATGAAATATTCTCACTTTTTCACAAACAACAATTCATCTGCTGACATTCATTCCAACTTTTCTGCAGTGCACCGAGCAGTCAGTCCTTGCCATAAGTAAAGCAATATATTTTCCAGCGTCCGCTTGTCTCGTCTAATCGAGGAAGGTTCAGTGACGGCGTTAAAACAAGAAACAAAAAGGGACCGTTTCTGTCAGACCTCTGGTTTACACTGAGGCAGCAAGTTGTTTTTTTTGCGTGGTGCTCCGGCTGCCTGCAGCCAAGCCGAGTGTGCGGAGCATCGCACTCCACTCCTGAGCTCTGACGCCGCGCCAGCAATTAAAGCACACAGAAGGGGAAAAAAGCCCCCATGAGCCGGACCCAGTGCCGGGGCAGATTAACTTGCTTGTTGTGGTCATAGAGGCCAGACAACCTTTGACATCCTTGTTGCTCCAGGAGTGATGGGGAGAGGTTAAACTAGACGGAGAAAACAAGACAAGTGGAGTTTGTAGACTGCTGAGAGATGAAGAGGGGCAGGGGGATTCACAATAGTCTATTGAGGCTAGCAGATACAAATGAGTTCAGTCGGCTGGATGAAAGGACTTTGAAACTCCCAGCGCCCTGTGTTCATTAGGGGATGACTCGTTAGCCTTGGCATCATTATATTACTATTATCTTAATTATTGCCAGCGTTATTGTTTTAATTATTTTTTGTAAGGGGAGTGTGATGGTGAGCTCTGGTCCTTTTCTCCATGGCAGGTTCCTTGCCAGCTTGAATAAAAGAAGATAGTTGTATTCCCAGGAGACAATGGCTGTATTATTCCTCTGTAAGGAGACCATGAACTTCAGAATTCCAATCCGTTGGCCCCTGTCTCTCTCTCTCTCTCTCTCTCTCACCCCCTTCTCCCCTTCTCCCCTCACCCAGGCCACCTTGGCCACAGTGGCAGGCAGCAGGCTTCATTCAGGGAATTGATGAGGGGCTGAAGGAGAGAAACAGTAACTTTACTCTGCCTGTCCTTGTCCTTATGAGTAACAGAGTAAATGTTTTTAGACCTTTGCTACAGAGGGGACATGTTACAGAGGGGAACGAGATGGCTGGTGGTGGTACAGTGGTGGTTTTGTTTTTGTATGGCAGGGGGGGTAGTGGTGTGTGGGCATTCCTCACTGTCTGTTGCCCTCTCCCTCTATCTCTCTTTGGGACCATGGGGCTGAAGACTGGGTGTGCGGAAATGTTGTCCAGTCATTGGACTGAGTTGACTTTATTTTTTTGAGCAATCTTTTGATACTTTTTAAACGTTAATCCTTCTAAAAGAGCATGTAGCTTTCAGTTGGTATCTTGTAAGTGTTCTTTCATTTTTTTTAAAAAGTTGCCTCGTGAGATATGGTAGTTGTATATCTATTTCTGAATGAAATGTGTATCCCAGCCTTGCACTGTGGATTGTCAAGGAGATTTTGTGAACTGTACTCGTACACTGTAATAACTCGGTATTGTGTGTAAAGCAGTGGAAGTACTGAAGAGCTTTTAAATTAATTTAGTTATCATAGTCAATAGACATTTGTCAATAGATAAGCTGGTGCTGAATCTGTTGTCTTCTGTACAATAAATAATGGATGTTTTGACGGTGTATTTCTATAAAACACAATGAACTGTCAGTGCTGCTTATTAAGTGAATGTTTAATGATATTGCAATTCATTCTTTATTTGCTCAGATTGGAATTTAATTTCTAGGTTTCTATTAAAAAAGGTTTTATACACAACAACATTTGAAATGCTCTGTTTTTTAGTAACCTACTTGGCAAAATCACTATCTTGTGGCCATACAAAAAAATCGCCTTAAAAATGAGAAATGTTATATGCAATAGAGCTGTTCGACCCAGGAAACCGAGATAAACTTTATTCAAATTGATTATGTTCCTATTATTAATTATACTTACAATGACATGGTTATTATGGGGATATTTTACACTGTTTAGTGGAGGCTGTTTTTGTTAATTACCATTGATGACATTCCATGTGCTCCCATTCCCTTTAATTTCACTGGAGGTTAAGAGGATTATATGCTTAATTTCAAAAGGACAGTTATAGCAGTTATTTCAGATTAGCACAGATAGTGACTCCTGTCAGTACACTCCACATTTGATTTCTTAAATGTGGAATTCGTACATTTTTATTTGAGCTCAAATGTTTTCTATTTGGCATTCATATTTTATTGAAGACTGTCCTACCATTATAATTTCCTGTGTTCTTCAGAATAATTCAAATATATAGACTTATATACATATAGAATTATATACATATAGAATTATATACATATAGAATTATATACATATAGAATTATATACATATAGAATTGCTTCAAGCTTCGCCACATTATTACCATTGCAAAAACACGCCTTGTAATTGAAAGGGCGCAACCCTCATTGTAAATATATCTTGACAGATTGGTCAGAGTTTTGAAATGTTTATTGTTGAAAAGTCCACATTTTCTAAAACGTTATTAGGAAAGAAGTGTCCTACTAAACAGTATATTCTTTCCCTATTAGTAATGAATTGAACTTTGTTTTCTATCTTTGTCAGTTATCTGGCAGTTACCACATCATCTGCTGTATGTTTTGTGTGAGCTGTTCTATATTATTTACTGTTCATTCTAGGGAGCATTTTACCTCTGGTATGGCTGTGGTTTCTACACATTCTAGGGAGCATTTTACCTCTGGTATGGCTGTGGTTTCTACACATTCTAGGGAGCATTTTACCTCTGGTATGGCTGTGGTTTCTACACATTCTAGGGAGCATTTTACCTCTGGTATGGCTGTGGTTTCTACACATTCTAGGGAGCATTTTACCTCTGGTATGGCTGTGGTTTCTACACATTCTAGGGAGTGTTTTACCTCTGGTATGGCTGTGGTTTCTACACATTCTAGGGAGTATTTTACCTCTGGTATGGCTGTGGTTTCTACACATTCTAGGGAGTATTTTACCTCTGGTATGGCTGTGGTTTCTACACATTTGTCACCGTCCCATTAAATACAGGGGATGTAGAAACCATTCTCCACTTATTTTTAAATGACTACACTAGCAAGATGAGTGGCGCAGCGGTCTAAGGCACTGCATCTCAGTGCTAGAGCGTCACTACAGACCCTGGTTTGATTCCATGCTGAATCACAACCAGCTGTGATTGGGCATCCCATAGGATGGTGCACAATTGGCCCAGAATCGTCCGGGTTAGGGGAGGGTTTGGCCCAGAATCGTCCGGGTTAGGGGAGGGTTTGGCCCAAAATTGTCCAGGTTAGGGGAGGGTTTGGCCCAGAATCGTCCGGGTTAGGGGAGGGGTTGGCCCAGAATCGTCTGGGTTAGGGGAGGGGTTGGCCCAGAATCGTCTGGGTTAGGGGAGGGGTTGGCCCAGAATCGTCTGGGTTAGGGGAGGGGTTGGCCCAGAATCGTCTGGGGTTTGGCTGTCATTGTAAGTAAGAATTGGTTCTTAACTGACTTGCCTAGTTAAATAACAGGTGAAATTAAAAAAAGATTCACAGATTTTTAACGCGTACATTAAAAAAAAATAACATCTTGTACAGCTTGTTTATTTGAAATGCATTTCCCAAAATAAAAGTTATGACATCCTATTTTAGTGGATCTTGTAGATTCATTTATACTTCATGAATTTTATCATTGCAAGATTTTTTCATAAATGGGCTTTCATGATGAGCAGTTGAAATACACATCAGCATTGAGTGCTCCCTGGCTTTAGTCAGTTGTGATCGAGCTGCACTGCTATCTTTTGTAGCACACGAGATACATCCAAATGACACTTGTCACAAATGTTTCAGTCTGTGCACTTACCCTTCTGTGTGCCGACTTTTCTACCTACCTTGCATGCGTTCATCTTTCCTCATACTTCACGCAATGATCTATTTGCATTTTTGTAATTAGCAAGTTTCTCTACCTTGACATTTATTTAGTAACCGTTCCTGTTTCAAATTCTTAAAAAATAGGCCAACTTTTTTTTTCGGTTTTCAAGCACCAGTAGCAGGCGTCAAAGTATCACCTCTTTCTGACATGTGGGTGGATATTATTCTATTTTCCATGTACCCTATATTTAAAGTGTTACTCATCGTTTAGTATTTTGAGAGGTGGCGGGGGGCTGGGGCTCCCGTGCAGTGGCTGTGTCAGGTCTCTCTGTATGTTTTAAAGGTATCCCGTCGGCCACTGTAATTAACCCTGCTGGTGCCTGGGCTCTGGGGGGTGCGACCCAGCAGCCCGTTAACAATGCGCTCATGTCATATTCCACCACCGGAGAGGATAATGAGATTTCAACTGCACTACAAGTGTCGCTCCTATAATCCACTTGTTAGTGAGTAGACCCCCTCCCCCATCAGGCAAATGTGCACCGTGCGTGTGTGTACAGTATCCGTTCCTACTGTTAAGTGTTAGTGGGCATATGAATGTGAGAGCCAGTGTCGGAGAAAGAGAGGGAGGGGGTGTGGCGTGAGGGTATAAAATAATTACCATACAGATATTTAACACTACCCCCAACGCCCTCCCTAACCCTGCTTCAACTAGGGCTTGATTTTGGCAGGAGATCACCGAATGTTCTACTGCTCGAGTTTCTGCACCTCTTCTAGTATATTAGCTCAAAGTATTGGGGAGTTTCTGCACCTCTTCTAGTATATTAGCTCAAAGTATTGGGGAGTTTCTGCACCTCTTATAGATTATTAGCTCAAAAGTATTGTGGAGTTTCTGCACCTCTTCTAGTATATTAGCTCAAAAGTATTGTGGAGTTTCTGCACCTCTTATTGATTATTAGCTCAAAAGTATTGGGACGTTTCTGCACCTCTTATTGATTATTAGCTCAAAAGTATTGTGCAGTTTCTGCACCTCTTCTAGTATATTAGCTCAAAACTATTGGGGCGTTTCTGCACCTCTTCTAGTATATTAGCTCAAAAGTATTGGGGAGTTTCTGCACCTCTTCTAGTATATTAGCTCAAAAGTATTGGGGAGTTTCTGTACCTCTTCTAGTATATTAGCTCAAAAGTATTGGGGAGTTTCTGCACCTCTTCTAGTATATTAGCTCAAAAGTATTGGGGAGTTTCTGCACCTCTTCTAGTATATTAGCTCAAAAGTATTGGGGAGTTTCTGCACCTCTTCTAGTATATTAGCTCAAAAGTATTGGGGAGTTTCTGCACCTCTTCTAGTATATTAGCTCAAAAGTATTGGGGAGTTTCTGTACCTCTTCTAGTATATTAGCTCAAAAGTATTGGGGAGTTTCTGCACCTCTTCTAGTATATTAGCTCAAAAGTATTGGGGAGTTTCTGCACCTCTTCTAGTATATTAGCTCAAAAGTATTGGGGAGTTTCTGCACCTCTTCTAGTATATTAGCTCAAAAGTATTGGGGAGTTTCTGCACCTCTTCTAGTATATTAGCTCAAAAGTATTGGGGAGTTTCTGCACCTCTTCTAGTATATTAGCTCAAAACTATTGGGGAGTTTCTGCACCTAAATATAAACAGCACCGGTACCGATTTCAGTCAAGCACTGGCTGTCATTGTAGTTTGGAGTGAAAAAACAACAATCTGCCCTGAAGAACATCAACTCTGTTGAGTACTTATGTCAGTAGATGTTTTTCATAATTGGTATTGATGATTTTATTGTCTAATTGCAGTTGTTTATTCAGGAATCAAATTATTCAATTGAATTGCTCTCTTGGGGCAACAAGGTTCAAACCCTGATTGGTCAACTTGATGAATCAGGGCTTTGTGTCTGTAACGATTCAGCGGCATTGTGCTCCCTTGTTGTCTTCGTATTCCGTGCGAGGTCATGTTCATTAGCCAGCCCTCACGTTAATCTGATGACCTGGCACCCAGATTAAGGTTAAGGCCAAATCTGCCCAAACGATTGTAGATTGTGTAGATTGTGATTTTATTTGTCTCTGGTAGATGAAGAAAAGATCATGTGTCCACATTGGATGTGACTGCGTCTCATAGTTGACGAAAGGACTTTAACATTGTTGCAGAAGTGAACAGTTTGAGGTTTTAAAATGTCAGCTTTATGCTCCATTGACAAAATAGATTAACGTCCATGTTGCTTTGCTCCACACACTCAGTGGTCGATAATCAGTTTTCATCATTTTAGCATCTCAATTTGTCACGCTAATCTACCTTTCTACCATGTAACCGTCACAAAAGGACATGAAAACTTCAGAATGTTTGGGCCACATTCCTGCTACTAGTGTGTTGCCCGTGTGTTGGAGTTACAGTGTTAGTGTCATATTGTGCGGAAGATGTTTCCAATTTGGTCTCTGCCATGGACTAGCGAGACGTGATTAGAGAGGAGGAAATTGGAGGATTAAAATTGTCTGCTTGAACTTCCTGAACACTTGGTTGAACACTGCATGCTTGCTTGCTCTCTCTCTCTCTGTTTCTCTGTCTCTCTCCTCTCTATCTCTCTGTCTCTTTCGCTTTCACTCGCTTTCTCTGTCTCTCTTGCTCTCTGTCTCTCTGTGTCTGCCTGAGCAGCTGTACACCATAGGCCCTACAGCTTGAGAGGTAAGTGTCTACTGGTTCATAGTTTGTGTGTGTGTGTGTGTGTGTGTGTGTGTGCGCACGCCAACCGGTGTTGCACAGTGTGTACTAGCTCCTAGTGCGTCAGGCTGTCAGCTGGGTCTGTACCAACGACCTGGGATCCTCTGACCTTATGACCACAGTAACATTACAAAAGGTGTTAGTCCTTTGTCCTCTAGGATGGGACATGTCTATGATATTTAATGGAAACTTACGTTATTGTTTTTTCAAAATTCAGACTGAACGACAACTGTTTACTTTTGTTACCGTTATATATTGTTGCAAATATAATGTATATACACTACACTGTAGATACACAATGTAGATCCACTACACTGTAGATACACACTGTAGATCCACTACACTGTAGATACACACTGTAGATCCACTACACTGTAGATACACACTGTAGATCCACTACACTGTAGATACACACTGTAGATCCACTACACTGTAGATACACACTGTAGATCCACTACACTGTAGATACACACTGTAGATCCACTACACTGTAGATACACACTGTAGATCCACTACACTGTAGATCCACTATACTGTAGATACTCACTGTAGATCCACTACACTGTAGATACACACTGTAGATCCACTATACTGTAGATACTCACTGTAGATCCACTATACTGTAGATACACCATACACTGTGTGGTATCATTTCAGGTCTTGGTGAAATTAGCTTATCTTTGTTGTTCTACCAGTGGTATGTGCACGTTGAGGAGTTGTGTTTCCTTTGAATGGATGGGGTTTAGGATGGAGGGGGTTTAGGATGGAGGGGGTTTAGGATGGAGGGGGTTTAGGATGGAAGGGGTTAGGATGGAGGAGGTTTAGGATAGAGGGGGTTTAGGATGGAGGGGGTTTAGGATGGAGGAGGTTTAGGATGGAGGAGGTAAGGGGTTTAGGATGGAGGGGGTTAGGATGGAGGAGGTAAGGGGTTCAGGATGGAAGGGGTTAGGATTGAGGAGGTTTAGGATGGAGGAGGTAAGGGGTTTAGGATGGAGGGGGTTAGGATGGAGGAGGTTTAGGATGGAGGAGGTAAGGGGTTTAGGATGGAAGGGGTTTAGAATGGAGGAGGTTTAGGATGGAGGAGGTTTAGGATGGAGGAGGTTTAGGATGGAGGGGGTTTAGGATGGAGGGGGTTTAGGATGGAGGGGGTTTAGGATGGAAGGGGTTTAGGATGGAGGGGGTTTAGGATGGAGGAGGTTTAGGATGGAGGGGTGTTAGGATGGAGGAGGTTTAGGATGGAGGAGGTAAGGGGTTTAGGATGGAGGGGATTTAGGATGGAAGGGGTTTAGGATGGAGGAGGTTTAGGATGGAGGAGGTTTAGGATGGAGGAGGTAAGGGGTTTAGAATGGAGGAGGTTTAGGATGGAGGGGGGTTAGCATGGAGGGGGTTTAGGATGGAGGGGGTTTAGGATGGAGGGGGTTTAGCATGGAGGGGGTTTAGAAGGGAGGGGGGTTAGGATGGGCGGGGTTTAGGATGGAGGGGGTTTAGGATGGAGGGGGTTTAGGATGGAGGAGGTTTAGGATAGATGTTTAGGATGGAAGGGGTTTAGGATGGAGGAGGTAAGGGGTTTAGGATGGAGGAGGTTTAGGATGGAGAGGGGTTAGGATGGAGTAGGTTTAGGATGGAAGGGGTTTAGGATGGAGGAGGTTTAGGATAGATGTTTAGGATGGAGGAGGTTTAGGATGGAGGAGGTAAGGGGTTTAGGATGGAGGAGGTTTTAGGATGGAGGAGGTTTAGGATGGAAGGGGTTAGGATGGAGTAGGTTTAGGATGGAAGGGGTTAGGATGGAAGGGGTTTAGGATGGAGGAGGTAAGGGGTTTAGGATGGAAGGGGTTCGGATGGTCGGGGGTTTAGGATGGAGGAGGTTTAGGATGGAGGGGGTTTAGGATGGAAGGGGTTTAGGATGGAAGGGGTTTAGGATGGAGGAGGTAAGGGGTTTAGGATGGAGGGGGGTTAGCATGGAGGGGGTTTAGGATGGAGGGGGTTTAGGATGGAGGGGGTTTAGCATGGAGGGGGTTTAGAAGGGAGGGGGGTTAGGATGGGCGGGGTTTAGGATGGAGGGGGTTTAGGATGAGGGGGTTTAGGATGGAAGGGGTTTAGGATGGAGGAGGTAAGGGGTTTAGGATGGAGGGGGTTTAGGATGGAGAGGTGTTAGGATGGAGTAGGTTTAGGATGGAAGGGGTTTAGGATGGAAGGGGTTTAGGATGGAGGAGGTAAGGGGTTTAGGATGGAAGGGGTTCGGATGGTCGGGGGTTTAGGATGGAGGAGGTTTAGGATGGAGGGGGTTTAGGATGGAAGGGGTTTAGGATGGAAGGGGTTTAGGATGGAGGAGGTAAGGGGTTTAGGATGGAGGGGGGTTAGCATGGAGGGGGTTTAGGATGGAGGGGGTTTAGGATGGAGGGGGTTTAGCATGGAGGGGGTTTAGAAGGGAGGGGGGTTAGGATGGGCGGGGTTTAGGATGGAGGGGGTTTAGGATGAGGGGGTTTAGGATGGAAGGGGTTTAGGATGGAGGAGGTAAGGGGTTTAGGATGGAGGGGGTTTAGGATGGAGAGGTGTTAGGATGGAGTAGGTTTAGGATGGAAGGGGTTTAGGATGGAGGAGGTTTAGGATGGAGGAGGTAAGGGGTTTAGGATGGAGGGGGTTTAGGATGGAGGAGGTTTAGGATGGAAGGGGTTTAGGATGGAGGAGGTTTAGGATGGAGGAGGTTTAGGATGGAGGAGGTAAGGGGTTTAGGATGGAGGGGGTTTAGGATGGAGGAGGTTTAGGATGGAAGGGGTTTAGGATGGAGGAGGTTTAGGATGGAGGAGGTTTAGGATGGAGGGGGTTTAGG
This sequence comes from Oncorhynchus mykiss, assembly GCF_013265735.2. Classification (NCBI taxonomy): domain Eukaryota; kingdom Metazoa; phylum Chordata; class Actinopteri; order Salmoniformes; family Salmonidae; genus Oncorhynchus; species Oncorhynchus mykiss. The sequence continues at coordinate 14,079,170 of NC_048565.1, read as the reverse complement.
ATGGAGGAGGTTTAGGATGGAGGAGGTAAGGGGTTTAGGATGGAGGGGGTTTAGGATGGAGGAGGTTTAAGATGGAGGGGGTTTAGGATGGAGGGGGTTTAGGATGAGGGGGTTTAGGATGGAAGGGGTTTAGGATGGAGGAGGTAAGGGGTTTAGGATGGAGGGGGGTTAGGATGGAGGATGGAAGGGTTTAGGATGGAGGAGGTAAGGGGTTTAGGATGGAGGGGGGTTAGGATGGAGGATGGAAGGGTTTAGGATGGAGGGGGGTTAGGATGGAGGATGGAAGGGTTTAGGATGGAGGAGGTAAGGGGTTTAGGATGGAGGGGGTTTAGGATGGAAGGGGTTTAGGATGGAAGGGGTTTAGGATGGAAGGGGTTTAGGATGGAGGAGGTAAGGGGTTTAGGATGGAGGGGGTTTAGGATGGAGGGGGTTTAGGATGGAGGAGGTTTAGGATAGATGTTTAGGATGGAAGGGGTTTAGGATGGAGGAGGTAAGGGGTTTAGGATGGAGGAGGTTTAGGATGGAGAGGGGTTAGGATGGAGTAGGTTTAGGATGGAAGGGGTTTAGGATGGAGGAGGTTTAGGATAGATGTTTAGGATGGAGGAGGTTTAGGATGGAGGAGGTAAGGGGTTTAGGATGGAGGAGGTTTTAGGATGGAGGAGGTTTAGGATGGAAGGGGTTAGGATGGAGTAGGTTTAGGATGGAAGGGGTTAGGATGGGAGGGGTTTAGGATGGAGGAGGTAAGGGGTTTAGGATGGAAGGGGTTCGGATGGTCGGGGGTTTAGGATGGAGGAGGTTTAGGATGGAGGGGGTTTAGGATGGAAGGGGTTTAGGATGGAAGGGGTTTAGGATGGAGGAGGTAAGGGGTTTAGGATGGAGGGGGGTTAGCATGGAGGGGGTTTAGGATGGAGGGGTTTAGGATGGAGGGGGTTTAGCATGGAGGGGGTTTAGAAGGGAGGGGGGTTAGGATGGGCGGGGTTTAGGATGGAGGGGGTTTAGGATGAGGGGGTTTAGGATGGAAGGGGTTTAGGATGGAGGAGGTAAGGGGTTTAGGATGGAGGGGGTTTAGGATGGAGAGGTGTTAGGATGGAGTAGGTTTAGGATGGAAGGGGTTTAGGATGGAAGGGGTTTAGGATGGAGGAGGTTTAGGATGGAGGAGGTAAGGGGTTTAGGATGGAGGGGGTTTAGGATGGAGGAGGTTTAGGATGGAAGGGGTTTAGGATGGAGGAGGTTTAGGATGGAGGAGGTTTAGGATGGAGGAGGTAAGGGGTTTAGGATGGAGGAGGTTTAGGATGGAAGGGGTTTAGGATGGAGGAGGTTTAGGATGGAGGGGGTTTAGGATGGAGGGGGTTTAGGATGGAGGAGGTTTAGGATGGAGGAGGTAAGGGGTTTAGGATGGAGGGGGTTTAGGATGGAGGAGGTTTAAGATGGAGGAGGTTTAAGATGGAGGAGGTTTAAGATGGAGGGGGTTTAGGATGGAGGGGGTTTAGGATGGAAGGGGTTTAGGATGGAGGAGGTAAGGGGTTTAGGATGGAGGGGGGTTAGGATGGAGGATGGAAGGGTTTAGGATGGAGGAGGTAAGGGGTTTAGGATGGAGGGGGGTTAGGATGGAGGATGGAAGGGTTTAGGATGGAGGGGGGTTAGGATGGAGGATGGAAGGGTTTAGGATGGAGGAGGTAAGGGGTTTAGGATGGAGGGGGTTTAGGATGGAAGGGGTTTAGGATGGAAGGGGTTTAGGATGGAAGGGGTTTAGGATGGAGGAGGTAAGGGGTTTAGGATGGAGGGGGTTTAGGATGGAAGGGGTTTAGGATGGAAGGGGTTTAGGATGGAGGAGGTAAGGGGTTTAGGATGGAGGGGGTTTAGGATGGATGGGTATTAGGATGGAGGAGGTAAGGGGTTTAGGATGGAGGGGGTTTAGGATGGAGGGGTATTAGGATGGAGGAGGTTTAGGAGCTCCGGCTTCTTTTTGCAATATTGTAGTGGAACATTCTGAATGACTTAAGCAAAAGGCCGTAATATCCGTTCATATCTCGTGTCTTAGGCACAAAAACATGCCTTGGGGTGTTTTTGCTTTCTTTTTGTTGCAATGTTATATCTGAGGAGAAAGACCATAGGAGACTTGGAATAGTTCCCTCAGACGTTCCACAGTACTTCTTCTTTTGCTACATTTAGATGATGATTATTTATGGTAATATTAATGAGTAGTCAGTCTCAGGCAATTCACAGCCCCAATGACCATCTGCATGTGACGATGTTCTTGGGTGCAGATGAATGTTAATGAGGCTTAGTGGAGGGCTCTCATTTGGCACCTGGTGATGTTGTGAACAGGAGAGGAGCAGGAAGGAGAAAATCAGCTTTGGGTCGAGTCTGTGTGTGAAAATAGACAAGAACTGAGGATGAGACGTTTGGGATTCAGTCCAGGCTATTTAAATTGAAAAACAACAAACCATTCTTGCCTGATTTGATCTAAATGTTTATTTTGTCATTTATTTTAGGTTATCAGTCGTATGTGTTTTATTCAGTCAAATGTCTTCTTCTCTCTCTATCTATCACCATCTTTCCTCCTCTTCTCTCTCTATCCCAATCTCCCTCTATGTCTCCCCCTCTTCTCTCTCTCTCTCTCTCTATCCCAATCTTCCTCTCTGTCTCCCACTCTTCTCTCTCTCTCTCTCTCTCCCTCTCTCTCTCTCTCTCTATCCCAATCTCCCTCTCTGTCTCCCACTCTTCTCTCTCCCTCTCTGTCCTCATCTCCCTCTCTGTCCTCCCCTCTTCTCTCTCTCTCTATCCCCATCACCCTCTCTGTCCTCACCTCTTCCCTCTCTCTCTATCCCCATCACCCTCTCTGTCCTCACCTCTTCTCTCTCTCTCTCTCTCTCTCTCTCTCTCTCTCTCTCTCTCTCTCTCTCTCTCTCTCTCTCTCTCTCTCTCTCTCTCTCTCTCTCTCTCTGTCTCTCTCTGTCCTCCTCTCTCTCTTGGTCTCTCCCCATCTCCCTCTCTCTCCCCGTCTCCCTCTCTCTCCCCGTCTCCCTCTCTCTCCCCATCTCCCTCTCTGTCCTCTCTCTCTCTCTCTCCCAATCTTCCTCTCTATCCTCCTCTCTTATCTCTCTCTCTATCCCCATCTCCCTCTCTGTCCTCCTCTCTCTCTCTCTCTCTCTCTCACTCCCCATCTCCCTCTCTGTCCTCCTCTCTCTCTCGCTCTCCCCCCATCTCCCTCTCTATCCCCGTCTCCCTCTCTGTCCTCCTCTCTCTCTCCCCATCTCCCTCTCTGTCCTCCTCTCTCTCGCTCTCTCCCCATCTCCCTCTCTATCCCCATCTCCCTCTCTGTCCTCCTCTCTCTATCCTCATCTCCCGCTCTGTCCTCCTCTCTCTATCCCCATCTCCCTCTCTGTCCCTCCCCAGAGAACGATGGCTACTGGCCAAGACAGCTGGCTCTTTGGGCCACTCTGGTGCCGTTTTTCGAGGCTTGGATTGTCGGGGGCTTGGATTGTCGGGGGCTTGGATTGTCGGGGGCTTGTCTTGCTGGGGGGTGAGGGGAGGAAACAATGGGAGTAGAAGAACATGCTCCATTATAGACCTGAGACCGAGACAGACAGATATCAGTAACTGACCCACTGTGATTTCCACACTGGGGGATTCATGCTGGAGTCAGTTTGTGACTTGTTAGCATACAGAAATGTTCACATTCTTACTGTCGATGGGCTACTTTCATTATCCCCCAGTGCATTGGAGTTTAGCTGAGTGGCAGGTGTATGAGTGGAAACACAGCCACACTAAAGTAGCTTGTTTGCTCTACCACGGTTCCTGGGTGTTTAGTGGTGGGCAGCGCACTGTGGTAGCGTGGGAAGGCGTATGTGAACGGTGTCTCACTCAGCAGGGACTTAGACTGCCTCTCTCTACGTCTCTCTCTCCTCTCTTTTGTGCACACCCTCTCTCTCTCACTCTCTTTCACACTCTTCACCTATTTTTCTCTCCATGCTCTCTCTCTCTATTTTTGCCCCCCCTCCCTCTCTTTCCCTCATTTCTCTCTCTATTTCTGCCCACCCCCTCCCTCTCTTTCCCTCATCTCTCTCTCTCGATTTCTGCCCCCCTCCTCCCTTTCCCTCATCTCTCTCTCTCTCTCTCTATTTCTGCCCCCCCCTCCCTCTCTTTCCCTCATCTCTCTCTCTCTATTTCTGCCCCTCCCTCTCTTTCCCTCATCTCTCTCTCTCTATTTCTGCCCCTCCCTCTCTTTCCCTCATCTCTCTCTCTATTTCTGCCCCCCCTCCCTCTCTTTCCCTCATCTCTCTCTCTATTTCTTCCCCCCTCCCTCTCTTTCCCTCCTCTCTCTCTCTCTCTCTCTCTCTATTTCTGCCCCCCTCCCTCTCTTTCCCTCATCTCTCTCTCTATTTCTGCCCCCCCCTCCCTCTCTTTCCCTCATCTCTCTCTCTATTTCTGCCCCCCCCCTCCCTCTCTTTCCCTCATCTCTCTCTCTATTTCTTCCCCCCTCCCTCTCTTTCCCTCATCTCTCTGTAAACCTAAGGGGAGCAGTGCTAAACAAAGTGGGGATTGTTTTTCCCTCTGCCATGGCTCTGTGCCACTCAAGGCACAATATCAAACAATCATGGACACTGGCTCCTGCATATGTGGTCTTCCTCACAGTTTGGTAATGCTCGGCTTTCCAACCCTGGCTGTTTCCCTGGCTCCAACCAGAAATGCTCCTTTTGTTTGTTTACGGAGTTTAGTAAGCTGTAAAATAGCTTTTAATGTCTTTGTTAATCTATATTTACTATTTGTGAAGGAGTGGTATTGATTTGTAGAGGTGTGTGTTCTTTTGGGAGTTTTCCTTTTGTAATAGCCACGAAAAAATGGAAATGGATTCCAGAAACGCCATCTGGTATTTGGAGGAGGTGTGTGTGTACGTGCTGAAAAGTGATAATTTTCTCTCCATAGCTCGCTTCTTGGTCTCTAGCTACCCGTCACTTTGCTGCCAAAAAAGGTGTCAGTGTCTCTAGTAAAAGGGAGGTAGGTAGGGGGGTGTTTGGTGATGACTGAGGGAAAGATGGTTTGTTGGCGTAACTGGATCCTTAACAGTGTTTATTCACTTTTGACACGTCTCTCTCCATCTTCCTCCACCATGACTATCTGCCCTCCTGTAAGGGGTTTAGGATGGAAGGTGTAAGACCTGTTCACTAACTGTCATGTGAAGGAGGTAATCCTCTCTGTTCGTCCCCAGTGTTGCCCTGCTATAAGACCTGCTCACTAACTGTCATGTGAAGGAGGTAATCCTCTCTGTTCGTCCCCAGTGTTGTCCTGCTATAAGACCTGCTCACTAACTGTCATGTGAAGGAGGTAATCCTCCCTGTTCGTCCCCAGTGTTGCCCTGCTATAAGACCTGCTCACTAACTGTCATGTGAAGGAGGTAATCCTCTCTGTTCGTCCCCAGTGTTGCCCTGCTATAAGACCTGCTCACTAACTGTCATGTGAAGGAGGTAATCCTCTCCTTTCGTCCCCAGTGTTGCCCTGCCATAAGACCTGCTCACTAACTGTCATGTGAAGGAGGTAATCCTCTCCTTTCGTCCCCAGTGTTGCCCTGCTATAAGACCTGCTCACTAACTGTCATGTGAAGGAGGTAATCCTCTCTGTTCGTCCCCAGTGTTGTCCTGCTATAAGACCTGCTCACTAACTGTCATGTGAAGGAGGTAATCCTCCCTGTTCGTCCCCAGTGTTGCCCTGCTATAAGACCTGCTCACTAACTGTCATGTGAAGGAGGTAATCCTCCCTGTTCGTCCCCAGTGTTGCCCTGCTATAAGACCTGCTCACTAACTGTCATGTGAAGGAGGTAATCCTCTCTGTTCGTCCCCAGTGTTGTCCTGCTATAAGACCTGCTCACGAACTGTCATGTGAAGGAGGTAATCCTCCCTGTTCGTCCCCAGTGTTGCCCTGCTATAAGACCTGCTCACTAACTGTCATGTGAAGGAGGTAATCCTCTCTGTTCGTCCTCAGTGTTGCCCTGCTATAAGACCTGCTCACTAACTGTCATGTGAAGGAGGTAATCCTCCCTGTTCGTCCCCAGTGTTGCCCTGCTATAAGACCTGCTCACTAACTGTCATGTGAAGGAGGTAATCCTCCCTGTTCGTCCCCAGTGTTGCCCTGCTATAAGACCTGCTCACTAACTGTCATGTGAAGGAGGTAATCCTCTCTGTTCGTCCCCAGTGTTGTCCTGCTATAAGACCTGCTCACTAACTGTCATGTGAAGGAGGTAATCCTCCCTGTTCGTCCCCAGTGTTGCCCTGCTATAAGACCTGCTCACTAACTGTCATGTGAAGGAGGTAATCCTCTCTGTTCGTCCTCAGTGTTGCCCTGCTATAAGACCTGCTCACTAACTGTCATGTGAAGGAGGTAATCCTCCCTGTTCATCCCCAGTGTTGCCCTGCTATAAGATCTGCTCACTAACTGTCATGTGAAGGAGGTAATCCTCCCTGTTCGTCCCCAGTGTTGCCCTGCTATAAGACCTGCTCACTAACTGTCATGTGAAGGAGGTAATCCTCCCTGTTCGTCCCCAGTGTTGCCCTGCTATAAGACCTGCTCACTAACTGTCATGTGAAGGAGGTAATCCTCTCCTTTCGTCCCCAGTGTTGCCCTGCTATAAGACCTGCTCACTAACTGTCATGTGAAGGAGGTAATCCTCTCCTTTTGTCCCCAGTGTTGCCCTGCTATAAGACCTGCTCACTAACTGTCATGTGAAGGAGGTAATCCTCTCCTTTCGTCCCCAGTGTTGCCCTGCTATAAGACCTGCTCACTAACTGTCATGTGAAGGAGGTAATCCTCTCCTTTCGTCCCCAGTGTTGCCCTGCTATAAGACCTGCTCACTAACTGTCATGTGAAGGAGGTAATCCTCTCTGTTCGTCCCCAGTGTTGTCCTGCTATAAGACCTGCTCACTAACTGTCATGTGAAGGAGGTAATCCTCCCTGTTCGTCCCCAGTGTTGCCCTGCTATAAGACCTGCTCACTAACTGTCATGTGAAGGAGGTAATCATCCCTGTTCGTCCCCAGTGTTGCCCTGCTATAAGACCTGCTCACTAACTGTCATGTGAAGGAGGTAATCCTCTCCTTTCGTCCCCAGTGTTGCCCTGCTATAAGACCTGCTCACTAACTGTCATGTGAAGGAGGTAATCCTCTCCTTTCGTCCCCAGTGTTGCCCTGCTATAAGACCTGCTCACTAACTGTCATGTGAAGGAGGTAATCCTCTCTGTTCGTCCCCAGTGTTGTCCTGCTATAAGACCTGCTCACTAACTGTCATGTGGAGGAGGTAATCCTCTCTGTTCGTCCCCAGTGTTGCCCTGCTATAAGACCTGCTCACTAACTGTCATGTGAAGGAGGTAATCCTCTCTGTTCGTCCCCAGTGTTGCCCTGCTATAAGATCTGCTCACTAACTGTCATGTGAAGGAGGTAATCCTCTCTGTTCGTCCTCAGTGTTGCCCTGCTATAAGACCTGCTCACTAACTGTCATGTGAAGGAGGTAATCCTCTCTGTTCGTCCCCAGTGTTGCCCTGCTATAAGACCTGCTCACTAACTGTCATGTGAAGGAGGTAATCCTCTCTGTTCATCCCCAGTGTTGCCCTGCTATAAGACCTGCTCACTAACTGTCATGTGAAGGAGGTAATCCTCTCTGTTCATCCCCAGTGTTGCCCTGCTATAAGACCTGCTCACTAACTGTCATGTGAAGGAGGTAATCCTCTTCTTTCGTCCTCAGTGTTGCCCTGCTATAAGACCTGCTCACTAACTGTCATGTGAAGGAGGTAATCCTCTCTGTCCGCCCCCAGTGTTGCCCTGCTATAAGACCTGCTCACTAACTGTCATGTGAAGGAGGTAATCCTCTCTGTTCGTCCCCAGTGTTGCCCTGCTATAAGACCTGCTCACTAACTGTCATGTGAAGGAGGTAATCCTCTCTTTTTGGCCCCAGACTCAATTCATACAGAGAGTTATGAACTGTATCTGTGGGGTGCACAGCTGATTAAGCTCAAGATTAACGTGTGTGTGTGTGTGTGTGTGTGTGTGTGTGTGTGTGTGTGTGTGTGTGTGTGTGTGTGTGTGTGTGTGTGTGTGTGTGTGTGTGTGTGTGTGTGCGCGTGTAAAGGACAGATCTCTCATCTAAACATGATAATACGTAATGGTTTCATCTCAATAATTGTTGATCATTTTTAATCCGTCTCAGTTTCTTCATCACACTAGACTAAGCCACTGGTCTGTTTTTTTAATGATTGCTAATGCATCCCTGTGTATATCCAGACCCACTAAGACTTTAAAACCAATAACGCTGATTACCAGAATAGTCCACCAACAATTAAACAAATGAGATAGCCATTCCAGCAAATAAAATCAAGATTGCTACTTAGTTCATTTAAAAGGGCGGGGCTGGATTAGGTAAACCAATGCGGAGAGGTGATTTGGAGCTTTGACAGTTCTGTGGCTGGGTGGCCACGCTGCAGGGACACGCAGAGGACAGCAGCAGGAGCGGACAGATGTCAGAATTCCGGTTAAAACAAGGAAAAGAGAAGAGACCCTCCCTAACAACTAGTGACACCCTTCCCAATGCGTCGCATGGCAACACAGAGTTGGCTTATTTACCAGAGATAATGGAAGCGCCACTCATGCAACCCTTCCTGCCATGAATGTCCTCACTCCGCTCACCCATTGGTGAAGTATCTGAACAACAAGGTCTGAAGAGGGTTTTTACATCTGGAGTTGAACTGGCAGGTGATGACAGGATAACTTCTCATTTATTTTTTGCAGTGTCTGGCCGCTGCCATTATCAATTCTCTAAAACCCTGCAGGTTAAGCTTCTACTCTCAACAGTCTAAACTGTGCCCAGTCATCAGAAGGGAATAAAAATATTCTCGGAGGAGTTTCTCAGCATCCCAACCCATGCAGGGTCAGCTAATTCCCCATAAACGCAAATGTAGAATGATCACCCTTTTTATCTGCGTGTGTAAAACTCCTGCTCCGTTTTGTCCCGTGGCCAGCCTTTCACCCCCCCATTCCGCCCATCTAATTAAGTTGATTCAGAGCGCTGCCTGTGCAGGCGCAGGACCCCATTACTTATGGCTGTCCAGCCAGGGACACCTGCTGACCCCGCCGAGCCGGTCACCCATGTTCCACACTCCTCCAACAGGGGGAGCCGCGGACTCCCTGAACCCAGGGGAGGGCGAGCAGCTGGCGGGGCATCTGCAGAGGTCGATCTCACCCCCAAATCCCCCACCCCTCTCCTCACACAAAGACAGGAAGTTCTCACGGGGGGGCAGTGTTCTTTTTTTTACTCTTAACTCAGAGTGAGCAGAGCCATGGAGAATGTCCCTGTAGCTGCTCCTCACACTGATCTCAGAACAGTGCTAAATGGGAGTGAGAAAGGCAGAGGGTGAAGTGGTGGCTGTAAAAGTAGAGGTTGACTCTCAGAGATCCAGAGGACTGGCTGGCCTCTCTCCTCCCCCCATGGCGGATTAAGCTGGGAACCAGCTGCAGCCGGGGGACAAGCTGCCACGAGCCACTCCAAGGTGACCCCTGGCAAAGCTGGCAGCACATCTGTAGCCCTGCCTGGCACGTCCAGGAGCACCAGGCCCCTGCGCTGGCTGGCCTGGCCGGCTGGCAGGGAAACCTAGCAAGGGGCTGGCTGTCCTCCTGCTGCCTGGCATGGGGGAAGACCAAAGGGGGCCACAGGGTAAGACATAGGATGTGGTAGGGGTACGGAGCACAGACTGGGAAGTCAGGGAGGTGGGTCGGCAAGGAGATGGTAGAGAACTGGGGTAGATGTTAAGACACCAGTTAAACCTGACGGGGTCCATTATTTCCAAGTATCACATCCTAGATGAACAGATGCAGACAGACTGACACAGAGGTTGAGGAAAAACCTTACAGCACAGAGTAATACTGATATTTTCTCTCTTTCCACGTCTAGCTCTTGAGTGTGAGTACATACAGTGCATCCAGACTTTTTCCACATTTTGTTACGTTACAGCCTTATTCTAAAATGTATTAAATACATTTTTCCCCTTATCAATGTACACACAATACCTCATAATGACAAAGCAAAAACTGTTATTTAAAAAAAAAGCACATTTATTACAAATAAATAACATACCTTATTTACATAAGTATTCAGACCCTTTGCTGTGAGACTGGACATTGAGCTGAGGGGCATCCTGTTTCCGTTGATCATCCTTGAGATGCTTCTACGTCTTGATTGGAGTCCACCTGTGGTAAATTCAATTGATTGGACATGATTTGGAAAGGCACACACCTGTCTATATGATCACTGTGCAATTGCTTCTGTTAGAAATACAAAAATGATCAAAGCCAAACCCATTATATTTTTAAAATACATTTTTGACAATTTGATGAGCAAGCGTTCTTTCATGATCTGTACCATAATATTGTCAGGGTAAGTCTGATTCCCGATGTTGAGACTGCCTGGGACTATTTTTATAGGAAATGTGTGTCCATTTGTGATAAGCATGCCCCTGTGAAGAAATTTAGGATCAGTGGAAGGGACAATCCATGGTTTTCAGATAACTTGGCAGAATTAATTAGAAAGAGAAATGTCTCTTGGGGTCAAGCTAGACAAACAAATGCTCCTGTTGACTGGGCCTCCTTCAGAGCACTACGGAACAAATGCACAGGATTGATCAGGAAGTCGAAATCAGATGTCTATCTAAATTCAGTCACAGAGAACCTAAACAACCCTACCAAGTTCTGGAAGCTAATCAACTCAGTGTCAGGTTCCCCAGGCGTTCTCATTTGTTTACTTCTGTAACCGTAAAAGCATTGGTTTCATGCATGTTAACACAAGAAGCCTCCTCCCAAAGTTTGATTTATTCACTGCTTTAGCACACTCGGATGTTCTAGCCATGTCTGAATCCTGGTTTAGGAAGGCCACCAAAAATCCTGAAATTTCCATCCCTAACTATAACATTTTCCGACAAGATAGAACTGACAAAGGGGGCGGAGTTGCAATCTACTGCGGAGACAGCCTGCAGAGTTCTGTCATACTATCCAGGTCTGTGCCCAAACAATTCGAGCTTCTTTAAAAAATCCACCTTTCCTGAAACAAGTCTCTCACCGTTGCCGCTTCTTATAGACCCCCTTCAGCCCCCAGCTGTGCCCTGGACACCATATGTGAATTGATCGCCCCCCATTTATCTTCAGAGTTCATGCTGTTAGGTGACCTAAACTGGGACTTTCTTAACACCCCGGCAGTCCTACAATAGTTGCAATATGCAACTATTCAGGGAAGTCAGGAACTAATATACGCAGTCAGTTAGGAAAGCTAAGGCTAGCTTTTTCAAACAGAAATTTGCTTCCTATAGCAAAAATTCTGCAAAGTTTTGGGACACTGCAAAGTCCATGGAGAGTAAGAGCACCTCCTCCCAGCTGCCCACTGCACTGAGGATGGGAAACACTGTCACCACTGACAAATCTACGATAATCGATCATTTCAATAAGCATTTTTCCACGACTGGCCATGCTTTCCACCTGGCTACCCCTACCCCAACCAACACCTCAGCACCCCCTGCAGCTTCTTGCCCAAATGCTCCCCCCCGCTTCTCCTTCACCCAAATCCAAACAGCTCATGTTCTGAAAGAGCTGCAAAATCTGGATCCCTACAAATCAGCTGGGCTAGACAATCTGGACTCTCTCTTTCTAAAATGATCCGCCCAAAATGATTGCAACCCCTATTACTAGACTATTCAACCTCTCTTTCCTATCATCTGAGATCCCTAAAGATTGGAAAGCTGCCGCGGTCATCCCCCTCTTCAAAAGGGGAGACACCATAGACCAAAACTGTTATAGACCTATATCCATCCTGCCCCGCCTTTCTAAGGTCTTCGAAAGCCAAGTTAATAAACAGATCACCGACCATTTCGAATCCCACCGTACCTTCTCCGCTATGCAATCTGGTTTCCGAGCTGGTCATGGATGCACCTCAGCCACGCTCAAGGTCCTAAACGGTATCATAACAGCCATCGATAAAAGACAGTACTGTGCAGCCTTCTTCATCGACCTGACCAAGGCTTTCGACTCTGTCAATCCCTGCATTCTTGTCGACAGACTCAATAGCCTTGGCTTCTCAAATGACTGCCTCGCCTGGTTCACCAACTACTTCTCAGATAGAGTTCAGTGTGTCAAATCGGAGGGCCTGTAGTCCGGACCTCTGGCAGTCTCTATGGGGCTGCCACAGGGCTCAATTCTTGGGCCGACCCTCTTCTCTGTATATATCAATGATGTCGCTCTTGCTGCTGGGGATTCTCTGATCCACCTCTACCCAGACGACACCATTCTGTATACATCTGGCCCTTCTTTGGACACTGTGCTAACAAACCTCCAAACAAGCTTCAACGCCACACAACAGTCTTTCCGTGCTCTCCAGCTGCTTTTAAATGCAAGTAAAATTAAGTGTATGCTCTTCAACCGATTGCTGCCCGCACCTTCCCGCCCGACTAGCATCACTACTCTGGACAGCTCTAATCTAGAATATGTGGACAACTACAAATACCTAGGTGTCTGGTTAGACTGTAAACTCTCCTTCCAGACTCACACTAAGCATCTCCAATCCAAAATTACATTTAGAATCGGCTTCCTATTTTGCAACAAAGCCTCCTTCACTCATGCTGCCAAACATACCCTCGTAAAAACTGACTATACTAGCAATCCTTGACCTCGGCGATGTAATTTACAAAATAACCGCCAACACTCTACTCAGACTACATCCAGTTTGCTATCACAGTGCCATCCATTTTATCACCAAAGGCCCATATACTGCCCACCACTGCGACCTCTATGCTCTCGTAGGCTGGCCCTCACTACATATCAGTCGCCAAACCCACTTGCTCCAGGTCAACTATAAGTCTCTGCTAGGCAGCTTACCAATCACTGTACCTATACACAGCCAATCTGTAAATAGCACACCCAACTACCTCATCCCCATATTGTTACTTACCCTCTTGCTCTTTTGCACCCCAGTATCTCTACTTACAATCCATCATCTGCACATATATCACTCCAGTATTAATGATAATTTGTAATTATTTTCACCTCTGTTGTCTATTTTTCACCTCCTTACTCTTCTACATTTGCTCACACTGTATATAGATCTTTCTGTTTTCCTTTTCTATTGTGTTATTGACTGTACGTTTGTTTATGTGTAACTCTGTGTTGTTGTTATTGTCGCACTGCTTTGCTTTATCTTGGCCAGGTCACAGTTGTAAATGAGAACTTGTTCTCAACTGACCTACCTGGATAAATAAAGGTAAAATAAAATAAATAAATAATGTATCCTCTGACCTTCCTGACCATTTAATGATGGATTCTAATGAAGTGAAGGATAAAGCCCATATTGTAGTTTTTTTTAACAAGGACTTCATATCTGCTGGTTCAGTTTTTGATAATGGTGGGGCCCAGGCCTCTAATGTAAGCTCTGTTACAGTAAACTATGATATAGGCCCTCATGTGAACCATTTGAACTTTGAGCCTGTTTCTTATGCTCAGGTCTATAAAGCACTAAAGGCAATAGACACTAAAAAGTCTGCTTGTCCAGACAACCTGGATCCCTACCTCTTAAAGATAGCAGCTGGTATTACTGAATTATTACTTTGGCTCACAATTTCAACTCGAGTCTCTTGACCAATTCCATACGCAGCATTTGGAAATCAGCTTATGACCCCCAGTGCTAAAGGGAGGAGATCCCTCAGATGCTAGTAACTATGGTCCTATCTCCCCTCCCTATCCTGGCCAAATTCTATGAAACCCTAGTGAATCCACAGTTAAAAAACATCTTAATTGAAAAGAACATACTGAGTGGGGTTCAGTCTGGCTTTAGATCAGGGCACAGCACCACACCTGCAGCTACGGCAGTGGCAAATGACATCACTAATGCACTTCATAAAAAGCAGCATTGTGCTACTCTGTTTGTTGATTTATCAAAGGCCTTTGATTCAGGTGACCATGAATTGTTGCTAGCTAGACTCAGTAACATTGGTCTCAGTGAATGGGCAGTAAATTGGTTTAGGAACTATCTTTCTGACAGAACACAATGTGTATATGCTGACAATCACAAGTCTAGTTATCTTGAGATGAATAGAGATGTGTCCCAGGGTTCAATTTTTGCTTCTGTCTTGTTCACAATTTTTATTATTGATTTCGGAAATGGGATGCAACCAGCAAATTTCCATCTATGTGCAGATGATACAGTCATATATTATTGTGCTCTTTCTCTGGTTCAGGTTATTGAAGAGCTTCAGACTGCTTTTCAGTCACTGCAGGCCTCCCTTTCTGGGCTCAAACTGTTCTTGAATCTACAAAAAAACAAAATTCTTGACCTTTACCAGATCTTGCCCTCAGCCAGAGAAGGTTAGCATTGTCCCATCTGGTGGCTTATCCATTGAAAGTGTCATCCTACAAATACCTAGGTATATGGTTGGATGACAAGTTGTCCTTTAAAGTTCATATGGCTAATCTTGTGAGGAAGCTTCAATTGAAATTGAGTTTTTATTTTCGTAATAAGGCTTGCTCCCACTTATGGCTAGAAAGAAGCTTGTTCAGGCCACTTTTCTCTCTGTAATTGATTATGGTGACTTGTTGTATATGTATTCAGCCTCCTCTGTCTTACAGAGACGACTCTGTTTATCATCAATCAATCAAATGTATTTATAAAGCCATTTTTACATCAGCTGATGTTATCAAGTGCTATACAGAAACCCAGCCTAAAACTCCAAGCAGCAAGAAATGCAGATGTAGAAGGATGTATCACGCATCCTCACGTTTTATTACAAATGCCAAGTCACTCACCCACTATTGCACCTTGTACCAAATGGTAGGTTGGCAAGTATTAGGCAAGACTGCCTTGTCGTCTTGTGCACCAGAGGCATAGAATAGTCTACAATCCATGCTTCATCTAGATATGTTAGTGCCCCTGAATTAATTTTAAATATTTATGGGAGACTCTATTACGGAGGAGTGTAAATGTTTTTTTAGACTGGATCATGTTGTATTGTGTTGAATGTTTTAATTCTGTAATGTATTGATTGTTGCTGCCTCTTGGCCAGGTCTCCCTTGAAAAATAGACTCTAGGTCTCAATGGGCTTTTCCTGGTTAAATTAAGGTAAATAAAAATAAAATATAAGGTTCCACAGTTCACAGTGAATTTCAGAGCAAAAACAAAGCCATGAGGTCAAAGTAATGTTCGTAAAGCTCAGAGACAGGATTGTGTCGAGGCATAGATTTGAGGAAAGGTACCAAAACATTTCTGCAGCATTGAAGGTCCCCAAGAACACAGTTCTTGGGGACATTCTTAAATGGAAGAAGTTTAGAACCACCAAACCTCTTAATAAAACTAGCTGCCTTGCCAAACTGAGCAATCGGGGGAGAAGGGTGTAGGTCAGGGGGGGGGGGGGGGGGGGGGGGGGGGGGGGGGGGGGGGGGGAGACCAGCGAAGGCAACCATCTGTCCAGAGGAGCAAGGTGACCCACTGGGCTGGCAGACAAGGCAGGCAGGTGTCCACACATTACAGCCACATGGGCCCCCTTTCTGGGCCTGGGGTATGTACACCAGATTATAGTGTGTTTTTCCTTGAGCACACTGGGGAGAAAATGGTGGTGGGCTAATCAGAATCCCACACCAGTCTCTGATGTGGGATAGCCAAAGGAGGTGGGATGGCCCCAAGGAGGTGGAATGGCCCCAAGGAGGTGGAATGGCCCCAAGGAGGTGGGGTGGCCCAAGGAGGTGGGATGGCCCAAGGAAGTGGGATGGAGGAGTTAGTCAGGGTTGGAGACTAGGTTGGAGACACCGAGACCATGTAAATCCCTGCCAATTCAGTTGTTCAGTAGCATGCCTTTGAAGCCCATGTATGCAGGCTACAGATATTTAATATATGTTCTGTATGGCGATGGGTCTGTTGAGGAGAAATTAGTATTCCCTCCTGAAGTCCCCCCTCCCTGACCCTTGACCTCCACCGTGGCCTGGAGAAAGTGAGACCGCCGGCCGGGCCTGCCTCCCAAAGTGGATACATCCTCCTGCAATCAGGGCACAGCCGGGATCCTCCTCTCCCCAAATCCAAGCCATCCCTCGGTGAACACAGCCCCCCTAACGCTAATTGTTTCCATCTTCCTGCTGAATGAGTGTGCTTGCGTTGCCACAACCCGGCTCCTCTCCTCTTGGCCTTATTTTTTGGTATCCTAGCAGAGAGATACAGTGCCTTGCGAAAGTATTCGGCCCCCTTGAACTTTGCGACCTTTTGCCACATTTCAGGCTTCAAACATAAAGATATAAAACTGTATTTTTTTGTGAAGAATCAACAACAAGTGGGACACAATCATGACGTGGAATGACATTTATTGGATATTTCAAACTTTTTTAACAAATCAAAAACTGAAAAATTGGGCGTGCAAAATTATTCAGCCCCTTTACTTTCAGTGCAGCAAACTCTCTCCAGAAGTTCAGTGAGGATCTCTGAATGATCCAATGTTGACCTAAATGACTAATGATGATAAATACAATCCACCTGTGTGTAATCAAGTCTCCATATAAATGCACCTGCACTGTGATAGTCTCAGAGGTCCGTTAAAAGCGCAGAGAGCATCATGAAGAACAAGGAACACACCAGGCAGGTCCGAGATACTGTTGTGAAGAAGTTTAAAGCCGGATTTGGATACAAAAACATTTCCCAAGCTTTAAACATCCCAAGGAGCACTGTGCAAGCGATAATATTGAAATGGAAGGAGTATCAGACCACTGCAAATCTACCAAGACCTGGCCGTCCCTCTAAACTTTCAGCTCATACAAGGAGAAGACTGATCAGAGATGCAGCCAAGAGGCCCATGATCACTCTGGATGAACTGCAGAGATCTACAGCTGAGGTGGGAGACTCTGTCCATAGGACAACAATCAGTCGTATATTGCACAAATCTGGCCTTTATGGAAGAGTGGCAAGAAGAAAGCCATTTCTTAAAGATATCCATAAAAAGTGTTGTTTAAAGTTTGCCACAAGCCACCTGGGAGACACACCAAACATGTGGAAGAAGGTGCTCTGGTCAGATGAAACCAAAATGGAACTTTTTGGCACCAATGCAAAACGTTATGTTTGGCGTAAAAGCAACACAGCTGAACACACCATCCCCACTGTCAAACATGGTGGTGGTAGCATCATGGTTTGGGCCTGCTTTTCTTCAGCAGGGACAGGGAAGATGGTTAAAATTGATGGGAAGATGGATGGAGCCAAATACAGGACCATTCTGGAAGAAAACCTGATGGAGTCTGCAAAAGACCTGAGACTGGGACGGAGATTTGTCTTCCAACAAGACAATGATCCAAAACATAAAGCAAAATCTACAATGGAATGGTTCAAAAATAAACATATCCAGGTGTTAGAATGGCCAAGTCAAAGTCCAGACCTGAATCCAATCGAGAATCTGTGGAAAGAACTGAAAACTGCTGTTCACAAATGCTCTCCATCCAACCTCACTGAGCTCGAGCTGTTTTGCAAGGAGGAATGGGAAAAAATGTCAGTCTCTCGATGTGCAAAACTGATAGAGACATACCCCAAGCGACTTACAGCTGTAATCGCAGCAAAAGGTGGCGCTACAAAGTATTAAGCTGGCCTCGTTTACGCGGGGCTGAATAATTTACAGTTTTATATCTTTGTTTGAAGCCTGAAATGTGGCAAAAGGTCGCAAAGTTCAAGGGGGCCGAATACTTTCGCAAGGCACTGTATTTGTAGCATTCTTTTTTTTTTGCTAGCTTTTGTATTTTTTGTAACCCTTTTTTTGTTGCTTGCTGGTTCCAACTTCTTTATTTGCTCTGTATCACTGAACAATCAGCCTGTTCTGGTCAGAGATCTGTTGGCAGTATCTCCAGTTTTACCAGTGATCAGTGGCTGAGGGTTTTCCACCCCAGGTACCTGGGCTGTAGAGAGGGTGAAACCATCCAGGTATTGGCCCAGGTACCTGGGCTGTAGAGAGGGTGAAACCATCCAGGTATTGGCTCAGGTACCTGGGCTGTAGAGAGGTTGAAACCATCCAGGTATTGGCCCAGGTACCTGGGCTGTAGAGAGGGTGAAACCGTCCAGGTATTGGACAAGGTACTTGGGCTGTAGAGAGGGTGAAACCAGAGAAGCCTGTGGGAGCCCAGGACTGATGGTCGACCGGGGGAATTAATTAACCATATTAGGTGTCCCAGTCCAGCCCCAAACTGCTGGAAGGAGGAGAGGGAGAACCCCACTTTTTACTGCCCCCATCCTTACCCCACCCGGGCCGCCCGTCCCAGACAGTCACGGTTGGAGTTTGTTTTAGGCATCACGCTCCTCTTCCTCGCCGAGTGAATAAAAGAGCCATTTGGGGTGAATGAAAGGGCTCATTAAGGGAGAGGAACAATGAAATGGGAGAACGGCAGACGCAGCAGACTTAATTAAGCCTGTAAATGACTGTAGTGTGTACAGTACAGCCCAGCTGGAGATCCGTGGTCTGGCTGGCCCTGGCTGGCCGTGTATGTGGTCAGTATCACTGGAGCTGTGGGGATGGATGGCCCTCTGGCTCAGATTACACACCACGCTGTGGGAACCACGAGTCAGACAGACCTCACATCCCAAGATACCCCCTGCTGGTGGGGTGGTGGTTGCCAAGGATTATTTCTCTTAACAGAGAAAAACGTACACCTTAATTGGGCACATATTCACTTTAAACAAGCTCTCAGGCTGATTATATACAGTATGTGAATGACAGATTATGAAATCCATGATGGGGCTCTTTCAAAACCCCCCATCGGAACCCTGTGACTGTAGCCTTCTTGTTTTGTATGTGCTAGGGTTGTGCTCATAAGAGACAGGGACATCACCGCGGTTGACCCAAACCTTTGCCAGATGGCGTCTGCACTCTCATCTTCATCGCCCGGCTTCCTGTACTGCCAGGGCTCTCTTCTCCTTCCTCCATCACTCCCTCTCTAAATGTGTGTCAGGTACACACTGTAAAAGAGGTGCAATGGATATCTATTCACCTGCTCCTTCTGCGGGACCCCCACTGAGAGCAAGCTGTTGTTTCGCCAGCCTCCTCAGCCAAGCCCAAGCTCAACCCCTTGCACCTGTCCTCTCGTGCCTTTTGCCATTTTCAGGTGCGTGCTGCGTGTCAATTATTGACAAAGTTTAAAGAATGGATGCAGAACAGAGTGGTACTTTATTTCAGAGGTGAAGTTCCAACTCTCAAAGATTCTCTACATTAAGCCAAATCAATTTGGTTCTTGTTCATTCCTACTGGAATAATTCTGACTGCATCTCAGTCTAAAAGTCTGTTAGCCATCTATAGATGACTGCTTTGATCAGTGCTAGTGTTGTGGAGGAGGCCAGAGACCCACTGTGGGAGCGGTACACGTGCAGGGGCAGAGCGAGGGGGGAGAACGACTCATTGTTTGGTATCTCTACAGGACTGTAGCTAATAAAACTAAACTGGACCTGAGGGGAAGCAGCTGAACTTCCTGTAGCGGTTGTATTTATTTATTTGGAGGGTCCGTCTCAGGTCTCCAAAGCCCCCCGTAAACAAAGAGCTTTCCTCCACTCTAGATTGCCTATTTTACTCGTATTTATTTATAATTCCCCGAAACCACTCTGTGTTGCAACCCGATCGCTGTGAGCTTGTGAAAACGCCGGTTTCATTGAGATTCTGTGAAAAGAAGTACTCCCCTGTCCCTCTCTTTTTTCCCCTTTCTTTCTGTAATTCCGCTCCTTGGCCACTCACGCAAATAAATACCTTTCTACTTAAACATACATGGGCTAATTAATTCATCCCATCTGTTCTCCTCTCTGCATCACTTCCGTGACACAGAAGTTTCCGAAACAGATTTGGCTCGTATCGCATCGATAACTGGGGCGCCGTGAAGAAATCAAGGACGTTGAACTAAATTGAAATAAACAAAAATGATGAAGTAAATGTAATTAAATCCTCTCTCCATTTCACACTTTCGAAAGGGGAGGGGGAGTAACTTCAGTAGAGTTCTGGGTCATTTTCTTGCCAGATTACACAAGGCCAGTTTAGAAATAGATTAGCATTTCAAACAGGTTTTTTGCTAAATTAAACGTGAAATGTAAAAGTTTTCAACTGACTTAACAGAAAATACATACTACAGGCATACACTTCACCTGGATTTGTGAGCGTTGAAGTGGACTTTTATATGTATATCAGGAGGATGTAGTAGTACCTACTCTAGGTCTTATCGTGGCAGTATTGTTGTTGTTGTTGTGAACAGATGAATCACATGTGATCAAGGTGGCTCCCCCGAGGATCAGCAGCTTTAACAGACAGTTGTTGCTCAAACAGCTGGACGGCCCAAATTAGGATTTGTATTTATTCCTCCGGCGGAGGAGAGTCAACATTAGAATTGTCATATTTAGGGGGAAAAGTTTGCTAGGGAACTTGATTTTACCCCGAAACACACGGTTTGGAAACTCCCTCCAGGGCAAGCAGTGCAAAAATCCCCTGTACATGACAAAAGAATAGTCTGAAGAAAGGAAGCGGTTGTTGCTGTAAGGAAATGACATCTGATTCACTTTAACATCTGCTCCAGATGGGAGACTACAGGGCCTACTGATAGTTCAACCAGGGAACGAGAGGGAAATGATGATGTTCTCACCTCACTTGTGTTCTAACAAACATTGAATGGCCCATTATCCATGGAGTTACCCCATGCACTATCCATATGATAAGATGCTAGGGTTTGTTGATTTCATGATAGCATCAACTAAGAGAGAATGCAGGTTGTGAAGGTCCACAAAACAGTGTTTTGCGATTCTGTGAGGGCCTCACTCATTCTATTTTCAATATTAGGGGGAGCTAATACTCTCTGGTTAGTCAATTATCAACATTGATTTTAACAGGGTGTCATGTTGAGACCAAGTCTCTTTTTCAAACGAGCTCTGCACAAAACGTTAATACAAAACACAATACGAATACTAGATTACATGATCATAAAGAAACTGTCAGCAATGTTTTACATTTAAAGGAAAATATTTTGCATCATCTGATGCGAAATGCATCGTACGGGGAGGGACATATCTTGAAAACTTAAGTGCTGACAAGATAAACTTTTTGGGTCAATTGACTAATCAAACAAATACCAAAATATAGTTTTGGGGTGGAATTGTCCTTTAAATTCCCTGGGATGCTCTCTGCTGCCATTTCATGTCTGACCACCAGAAATTAAAGTGGTAGTGCCTTAGTCTACAATGTTCCATGATATACTGTATATCCCAGTACTTAATTGTAGAAGTACATTTTAGCAGACACTCTTATCCAGAGTGACTTGTAGGAGCAATTAAGGTTAAGTGATTTGCTCAAGGGCACATCAACAGATTTTTTTTTCACCTAGTCTGTTCTAGGATTTGAACCAGCAACAGTTCAGTTACTGGCCCAACACTCTTAACCACTAGGCCACCTTTGTGTGTGTGTGTGTGTGTGTCTCTCTCTCTCTCTCTCTCTCTCTCTCTCTCTCTCTCTCTCTCTCTCTCTCTCTCTCTCTCTCTCTCTCTCTCTCTCTCTCTCTCTCTCTCTCTCTCTCTCTCTCTCTCTCTCTCTCTCTCTCTCTCTCTCTCTCTCTCTCTCTCTCTCTCTCTCTCTCTCTCTCTCTCTCTCTCTCTCTCTCTCTCTCTCTCTCTCTCTCTCTCTCTCTCTCTCTCTCTCTCATTTATATATATATATATATATATATACAGAACAAGAATATAAACACAGCATGTAAAGTGTTGGTCCCATGTTTCCTGAGCTGAAATAAAATAAATGTTCCATATGCACAAAAACCTTATTTCTCTCAAATGTTGAGCACAACTTTGTTTACATCCTTGTTAGTGAGCGTTTCTCCTTTGCCAAGATGATTCATCCACCTGACAGGTGTGGCATATCAAGAAGCTGATTAAACAGCATGATCATTACACAAGTCAACCTTGTGCTGGGGACTATAAAAGGCCACTCTAAAATGTTTTGTCACACAACACAATGCCACAGATGTCTCAAGTTTTTAGGGAATGTCCACCAGAGCTATTGACAGATAATTTAATGATGATTTCTCTACCATAAGCCGCCTCCAATGTCGTTTTAGAGAATTTGGCAGTATGTCCAACCGGCCTCACAACCGCTGCCCACATGTGGGTGGGCCTATGTCCTCCCCGGCCCACCCATGGTTGCAACCCTGCACAGTCATGTGTAATCCATAGATTAGGGTCTAATGAATTTATTTAAATTGACTGATTTCCTTATATGAACTGTAACTCAGTAAAACCGTTGAATTTGTTGCATGTTGCGTTTATGTTTTTGTTTAGTATTGTTCACGTAGTGTCTGATCTATCAGGACTCCCTCCAACTGCTGCCAAGGCTCCAGGTAGCATTGTCTGTGCTGTAATTAAACAAAACATCCGAACTCAGGTTGTCTGTGTAGTAGGAGCTCTATTCTCTGTTGTCTCAAAGCTGTTCCTCCTAATGGGCTGTTCCCCACAGCAGACCTTCATTCCAACTGTGTGGGGCCATGCGCCTCTGTCTCTCTCTTTCTTTTTTCTTTCTCTCTATCCATCTTTCACTCTCTCGTTCTCTCACTCTCGTTCTCTTGATCTCTCTTTCTCTCTCTCATTCTCTCTCCCTCTTGTTCTCTCTCTGGTTTCATCCAGAGGCTTTACCTGAATATTCATGATGCACCTATTCCCAGGGCCAGCCTTCTGCAGCTGTCCCACGTGTACACACACTCACGCACATATGTGCACACACACCGGATATACAAAAAAAACATGGTATTGTTTGAATAGTGAAATAATTTAAAATGCCCATCCTTAGTGTGTGTGTGACTGTCTTGTGTGTGTGTGTGTACTCTGTCTTGCGTAAGTATTTCTGAGATGGGGACCCACTTCAGGGAGTTTTCCAGGTCAGCATGTTGAACATGTTGCAGAGGAGGAAAGGGGATACAGAAGCCCTCCCCTCCCACCAGGGCCTACTGCAGTACTCTCTTCTATGCTCACTCCTACTCGCCTGTTTGGCCGGCTGAACTCTGTAACTTTTATTCACAAGAAGCTCAAGTCATATGCCCGCGATAGCAGCAAAGACACAAGTGGCTGTGGAGGTTATGATTTTGAAGCCATGAGATTGGAATACTTGACATTGACATGACAATATGACATTAGAGAGCTTAGAAATGAGTGGCGAGCTTATATGATGTGGGCCATGAACCATTTCACTCCTCTCTCTTATATGATGTGGGCCATGAACCATTTCACTCCTCTCTCTTATAAGATGTGGGCCATTAACCATTTCACTCCTCTCTCTTATAAGATGTGGGCCATGAACCATTTCACTCCTCTCTCTTAGAAGATGTGGGCCATGAACCATTTCACTCCTCTCTCTTATAAGATGTGGGCCATAAACCATTTCACTTCTCTCGGCTCTAAAATTATGGATCTAGAAAATAGTTTTTTGATTTAATGGCCAACACATGCCTGTGTTTGTGCAATGAGGTCAATTTTTAGCGACCTTTTTTAGCTCATGTGCACCCCTAGAGGCCAATCTAGAAATCCTCTATTGCCCCATTAAGGCGGTGGACGTGTCCTTCAGTGCAGCTCTCTGGCTCTGCCAGGTGACTGAGTGGATAAACAAGAGGTGTACAGGGTAGGTTGTTGCAGGAGGCTAGGGACCTGAGCCATCGTATTTCTGGTGGAGCCAGGGCTCTGACAGATAGGCCTGGAGTCACCACATCACACACACCGCCTTCTAGGCCCTGCCGTAAACACATTACACACACCTTCCCTCTTTAAAGCAGGTGAACAACGATTGTGACCAGATACGATTCCACTCGATAGTCATAGCACGCCAACTCTGACACATAGCACGCCAACTCTGACACATAGCACGCCAACTCTGACACATAGCACGCCAACTCTGACACATAGCACGCCAACTCTGACACATAGCACGCCAACTCTGACACATAGCACGCCAACTCTGACACATAGCACGCCAACTCTGACACATAGCACGCCAATTCTGACACATAGCACGCCAATTCTGACACATAGCACGCCAACTCTGACACATAGCACGCCAACTCTGACACATAGCACGCCAACCCTGACGCAGCCAGAATGTGTGGGTGGGTCTGTACAAAACCAGTTGTAGTGAGTTTCTTTGCAATTAGTGATGAGGGTTTTAGCAAGAGAAGCCCTTTTGGTGACGTAAAGGAGTGAGGCGATCCAGTGTTTATTAGTCTTCGTCCAGTACTGTACCCTGGTGTTCTGGGTTGGTTTCTGATTCTTCCACTTCCTCCCTCCCAGGGGGCTGATCATCCCAGTCAGTTCGGTCAGGTTTGGGGGGGGGGGGGGAACCCCCGTGACGTGGTGGACAGGATGTGAAGGCTGGGGGGTTACGGAGCGGACCACGGAAATGTGCTTCTCATTAAGCTCTGCGGAAATAAGGGCTGACCCTCTCGCTCACCAGGGCATATCTATTTAATGCTGCAGTGTGGAGAATTAAGAGCTGGGTCGGGATCAGGTAGCATAAGGAGAGAGAGAAAGAGCGAAGGAAGGAGAGACAGACACAGAGAGAAAGGGAGACCAGGGAAAAAGAGGAAGACGGACAGAGAGATAAAAAGGAGATTGGGGAAGACGGAGGGGGATGAGATGGAGAAGAGCAGGAAACCAAACTCACTAGACTACTTTCAGCTTTATTAAAACACTTGGCCTGGCCTCCCTCTCTGGTTTGGCTCGTCTCTGTGTGGTCCTGAAGCCCACCAGCACCGGCCCCTGGTCTCCAGCTGGGCCAACCAGGCCAGCCGGGCTCTCACACACACGCCCCTGACAACAGGAGAGGATGAGTCACATCCAGACTTGTGAAAATTAAGTGAGTGAAAGAGCATTGCATCTTTACAGAAGAAAGCAGTGTCTTCTATGCATAGAGTCGGGGAGATCATAAGATTTGCGTACACACACACACAGACACACAGACACACACACACACACACACAGACACACACACACACACACAGACACACACACACACACACACACACACACACAGACACACACACACACACACACACAGACACACACACAGACACACACACAGACACACACACAGACACACACACACACACACAGACACACACACACACACACAGACACACACACAGACACACACACACACACACACACACACAGACACACACACACACACACACACACACAGACACACACACACGCACACCCTCCTTGCCCTCCGCTGCTTCATCTCCCCTACCCCTCACTGCGTGAAAGTGAGCGCAGGGCCAGTGAGCGATAGTGTCCCTCTGACCCAGTTCTCCATGCAGCATCCTTCATCTCCACTCTGAGGCATGTACCTACGGCCTTTTACCTCAGCCACGTCCATCTCTCAACCCAACTGACAGGCCGTGTTCATTAGTACACACTGTAGCATCGTGCAATGAAAACGGAAGTTCCATATAATTTTCTTCAATATGACCTAAAAGACTAAACTGATCCCTGATCAGCACTCTTCCTTCTCTGCTTTATGAGTACGTCCTCTGGTTGAACAGACGGCTCTGTTTTTTTGTCATACAAAGTACTGTTTGTTAACACAAGGTGGCGTGCTTCTCTCGTTTTCAGCATTAGAAATGCATCTGGCTGCCATACTGTCTAGTGATGTTGTAACTGGTCCTAGTTAGGATTGGACTGAGGGTTAATGGCACCCTCATTCCCTTGTGACCAGGGCACCTAGTGTTCTGATTAAAACCAGTGCACTATGTAGAGAATAGGGTGCCATTTGGGATGCATACTGACTGTTTGCCAAGGAGACTGTTTGCCAATCCTCTACATTGTCATTATCAGCAGACTACTACATTTCCTCAGTGAAAACAATGTACTGAGCAAATGTTAAATTGCCTTTTTTGTCCTCTCAAGTGGCGCAGTGGTCTAAAGCACTGCATCGGCCGTGACCGGGAGACCCATGAGGCGGCCCACAATTGTCCCAGTGTCTTCCTGGTTAGGGGAGGGTTTGGCCGGCTGGAATTTCCTTGTGAAATCACGCTCTAGCAATTAATTGTGGCCGACGGGGCGCCTGCAAGCTGACTCCGGTCGCCAGCTGTATGGTGTTTCCTCCGTCACATTGGTGCGGCTGGCTTCCGGGTTAAGCGAGCAGTGTGTCAAGAAGCAGTGCTTGGCAGGGTCGTGTTTCGGAGGACGCATGGCTCTAGACCTTCGACTATCCTGAGTCCGTATGGGAGTTTCAGTGATGGGACAAGACTGTTACTACCAGGTAAAAAGTAAAACTTTTATAAAAATAATAATGGCTTTTTACTAAATTACCATACAACCGACCACGTATTCACCCTGCATACCCAAATTGACAAACAAACAAACCAAAACAAAGGCAAAGTATTCTCTTGCTTTGTTGATCTAAAAAAAAATGTTTGACTCGATTTGGTATGAGGGTCTGCTATACAAATTGATGGAATTTGTGTGTGGTTAATATTGGCAAAAAACACACATTTCTTTCTACAGGGCCATGGAGTGAGACAGGGATGCAGCTTAAGCCCCACCCTCTTCAACATATAAAGTGCATTCGGGAAGAATTCAGACCCCTTGACTTTTTCCACATTTTGTTACGTTACAGCCTTATTCTAAAATCCTCACATATCTACACACAATACCCCATATATATGAAATACCACATTACATAAGTATTCAGACCCTTTACTCAGTACTTTGTTGAAGCATCTTTGGTAGCGATTACAGCCTCAAGTCTTCTTGTGCAGGACGCTACAAGCTTGGCACACCTGTTTTTGGGGAGTTTCTCCCATTTTTCTCTGCAGATCCTCTCAAGCTCTGTCAGGTTGGATCGGGAGTGTCGCTACACAGCTATTTTCAGGTCTCTCCAGAGATGTTCGATCGGGTTCAAGTCCGGGCTCTGGCTGGGCCACTCAAGGACATTCAGAGACTTTTCCCGAAGCCACTCCTGCGTTGTCTTGGCTGTGTGTCTTGGCTGTTGTTGTCCTGTTGGAAGGTGAACCTTCACCCCAGTCTGACATCCTGAGTGCTCTGGAGTAGGTTTTCAGCAAGGATCTCTCTGTACCTTGCTCTGTTCATCTTTCCCTCGATCCTGACTAGTCTCCCAGTCCCTGTCACTGAAAAGCATTCCCACAGCATGATGCTGCCACCACCATGCTTCACCGTAAGGATGGTGCCAGGTTTCCTCGAGACATGACTCTTGGCATTCAGGCCAAAGAGTTCAATCTTGGTTTCATCAGACCAGAGAATCTTGTTTCTCATTGTCTGAGAGTCCTTTAGGTTCCTTTTGGTAAACTCCAGGTGGGCTGTCATGTGCCTTTCACTGAGGAGTGGCTTCCGTCTGACCACTCTACCATAAAGGCCTGATTGGTGGAGTGCTGCAGAGATGATTGTCCTTCTGGAAGATCCTCCCAACGCTGCAGAAGAACTCTGGAAATCTGGTCACCTCCCTGACCAAGGCCCTTCTCCCCTGATTGCTCAGTTTGGCTGGGTGGCCAGCTCTAGGAAGAGTCTTAGTGGTTCCAAACTTCTTCCATTTAAGAATGATGGAGGTCACTGTGTTCTTGGGGAATGTTTCGGTGCCCTTCTCCAGATCTGTGCCTCGACACAATTCTATCTCGGAGCTCTACAGACAATTCCTTCAACCTCATGGCTTGGTTTTTGCTCTGACATGCACTGTCAACGGTGGTATCTTATATAGGAAGGTGTGTGCCTTTCCAAATCATGTCCAATCAATTGAATTTACCACAGGTGGACTCCAAGTTGTAGAAACATCTCAAGGATGATCAGTGGAAACAGGATGCACCTGAGCTCAATTTCGAGTCTCATAGCAAAGGGTCTGAATACTTATGTAAATAAGGTTTTTGTTTTTAAAACCTATGTTTGCTTTGTCATTATGAGGTATTGTGTGATGATTGATAAAGGGAAAAAAATATTGTATCCATTTTAGAACAAGGCTGTAACGAAACAAAATGTGGAAAAAGGGAAGGGGTCTGAATACTTTCCGAATGCACTGTCTATCAACGAATTGGCGAGGGCACTAGAACAGTCTGCAGCACCCGGCCTCACCCTATTAGAATCTGAAGTCAAATGTCTACTGTTTGCTGATGATCTGGTGCTTCTGTCCCCAACCAAGGAGGGCTTACAGCTGCACCTAGATCTTCTGCACAGATTCTGTCAGACCAAGACCAAAATAATGGTGTTCCAAAAAAGATCCAGTTGCCAGGACCACAAATACAAATTCCATCTTGACACTGTTGCCCTATACAAACAAAAAATTATACATACAAACAAAAAATTAAACATCAGCACCACAGGTAACTTCCACAAAGCTGTGAATGATCTGAGAGACAAGGTAAGAAGGGCCTTCTATTCCATCAAAATTCCATCAACTAGGCAAGTCAGTTAAGAACAAATTCTTATTTTCAATGACAGCCTAGGAACAGTGGGTTATATGCCTTGTTCAGGGGCAGTACGACAGATTGTTACCTTGTCAGTTACAAGTCCAATGCTCTAACCGCTAGGCTACCTGTTGCCCCATCATGAGAAAACAAAAAATGTATCTCTTCACACATTGGAAAGAATTAACCAAAAAAATAATGCTATTTGGCCCTAAACAGAGAGTACACAGTGGCAGAATACCTGACCACTATGTACAGACTCAGTGAGCATAGCCTTGCTATTGAGAAAGGCCGCCGTAGGCAGACCTGGCTCTCAAGAAAAGACAGGCTATGTGCACACTGCCCACAAAATGAGGTGGAAACTGAGCTGCACTTCTTAACCTGCCAAATTAATGACCATATTAGAGACACATATTTCCCTCAGATTACACAGACCTACAAAGAATTTGAAAACAAACACAATTTTGATAAACTCCCACATCTACTGGGTGAAATACCACAGTGTGCCATCACAGCAGCAAGATGTGTGACCTGTTGCCACAAGAAAAGGGCAGCCAGTGAAGAACAAACACCATTGTAAATACAACCCATATTTATGTTTATTTATTTTCTCTTATGTACTTTAACTATTTGTACCTAATATGACATTTGAAATGTCTTTATTCTTATGGAACTTTTTTGAGTGTTACGCTTACTGTTAATTTTTTATTGTTTATTTCACTTGTGTTTATTATCTATTTCACTTGCTTTGGCAAGACTCTATTGCCTGACCAGGGGACTGGACAAACTGTTATTTTCTATTCTAGTTGCTACGGGGTTGTTGTGTAATACATGATGTAAAAAGGTCACCCTATAGTGTGGACCCTATCTTACTGGATACAGTGGTGTGCTGGGATTCATTGAGTCGCTAATTAACTCAGAGCTGTGCACTGGCAGTCAATCGCCACCAAGGGGAGACATTACTCCAAGGCTGGAGCTGCTTTGAAAGACGTGCTAGACATTTCCTTTTAGTCAATCATTTTGTATTCAGATTTTCTTTTGGTTTGCCTTGGTTTTTGATGTTTATTTCTTCAGATATTTCTGTGAAAGCAATATTTTTGTGACAACTGTTTATATTTGAGACCTGTCGATGTAGTACACTATGCCTTTTCATGAATTAATCTATAGAATCTGTACAATGTACTGCTTATTTTCAATGAAACAGTTATAATCCCAAAGTTTCACAGCAAATTAATTATGAATTCAAAAAGATCAAATCTTTCCCAGCAGCCAGCATTATTGTAGAGGCATAATGTAGTGATGAATTACTTACCTGTTCTGATTCCATCTCTCCCCCGCCCTTCCTCTCCTCCTCCCCTCCTCCCTGACTACCCTTCTCTCCTCCTTTCTACCTCCCTCTTCCCCAACTCCCTTCCTCTCCTCCTTCCCACCTCTCCTCACCCCAACTCCCTTCCTCTCCTCCTGCCAAACTACCCTCCTCTCCTCCTCCCCTCCTCCCCGACTACCCTTCTCTCCTCCTTCCTACCTCCCTCTCCCCAACTTCCTTCCTCTCCTCCTTCCCACCTCTCCTCACCCCAACTCCCTTCCTCTCCTCCTGCCAAACTACCCTCCTCTTCTCCTCCCCACCTCCCCTCGTCTCAACAGTAAGCAACAAAATAAATACGTACAGAAAATTAAGACATTAAAGGGGAGCATGAGAGCTCATCAAGAGGATTTGGGTTCTCTAAAAGGGATTTAGCCAGCTTCGGCCTGACAGAAGCACATGTTGTGGTAAGATAGTGGGCTCACAACAAAGGTGGCCTTGAGCCGAGCCGAGCAGCGCCAGCTCCCTGGCAGGGCCACGGCACCCTCCTGCCTTGGCACTGTCGCCCTGCATCAGTCACACCCCAGGAGAGGGGCCCGAGCCGGCTCTCCACGCCACTCCACGGAGCCAGAAAGACCCATGGCTGCTACTGCCACCATCTACAATGCAGCTCTATAGCTCACAGCAGACATCCCACCTATACAAGGGATATGGAATGAATATACAGAAGACACTAGGCCCCAGTCTTCAGTCTATCGCCACACTGAAAGTATAGTACGGTGGTATTTCAATTAAAAAAGCATTAAACGATTATGCTATTGTGGTGATGGTTAGACTGATCTTGTTAGCTTGGGGAATGGTCACCTTAATCTTTGCCAACCAGCTTTACAAGAATTAAGCTGTATGTATGAGAAACAGCTTAGTGCACTTTAGTCAGTTATTCAGGAACAAGTGGGAACTACTATTTATAGAATAATTCATTGTATTATTTTACATAGATAGCTGTTTTTTTTTTTTCTCACGTCTCTACAACCATCTTTTACCAGTGTGTCTTTCACTATGGTTAGCGGAGTGCAGGCCAACAATTTCTCTCTACTCTCTCATCTATCCCAGCTGGGCCTATTACAGTTGCTAAAGGCTCTCTCTTTCCCTCTCCTCCATAATGAACCACTGTCATTTACCAATAGCCTCTGAATCCTCCCTTTAGTTAATTTTATCCCAGTCACCTGTCAAATACACCACCATGCCGTGGTGGGCCGTGGTAGGGGAGCTATGCCATGGTGGGCCGTGGAAGGGGAACTATGCCGTGGTGGGTCGTGGTAGGGGAGCTATGCCGTAGTGGGCCGTGGTAGGGGAGCTATGCTGTGGAGAGGTGGGAGGGATGGTATGCTGTGGAGAGGTGGGAGGGATGGTATGCTGTGGAGAGGTGGGAGGGATGGTATGCTGTGGAGAGGTGGGAGGGATGGTATGCTGTGGAGGTGAGAGGTGGGAGGGATGGTATGCTGTGGAGGTGAGAGGTGGGAGGGATGGTATGCTGTGGAGGTGAGAGGTGGGAGGGATGGTATGCTGTGGAGAGGTGGGAGGGATGGTATGCTGTGGAGAGGTGGGAGGGATGGTATGCTGTGGAGGTGAGAGGTGGGAGGGATGGTATGCTGTGGAGTGGAGAGGTGGGAGGGATGGTATGCTGTGGAGAGGTGGGAGGGATGGTATGCTGTGGAGGTGAGAGGTGGGAGGGATGGTATGCTGTGGAGGTGAGAGGTGGGAGGGATGGTATGCTGTGGAGAGGTGGGAGGGATGGTATGCTGTGGAGGTGAGAGGTGGGAGGGATGGTATGCTGTGGAGAGGTGGGAGGGATGGTATGCTGTGGAGAGGTGGGAGGGATGGTATGCTGTGGGGAGGTGGGAGGGATGGTATGCTGTGGAGAGGTGGGAGGGATGGTATGCTGTGGAGAGGTGGGAGGGATGGTATGCTGTAGAGGTGAGAGGTGGGAGGGATGGTATGCTGTGGAGGTGAGAGGTGGGAGGGATGGTATGCTGTGGAGGTGAGAGGTGGGAGGGATGGTATGCTGTGGAGGTGAGAGGTGAGAGGGATGGTATGCTGTGGAGGTGAGAGGTGGGAGGGATGGTATGCTGTGGAGGTGAGAGGTGAGAGGGATGGTATGATGTGGAGGTGAGAGGTGAGAGGGATGGTATGCTGTGGAGGTGAGAGGTGGGAGGGATGGTATGCTGTGGAGGT
This sequence comes from Oncorhynchus mykiss, assembly GCF_013265735.2. NCBI lineage: Eukaryota > Metazoa > Chordata > Actinopteri > Salmoniformes > Salmonidae > Oncorhynchus > Oncorhynchus mykiss. The sequence continues at coordinate 14,047,192 of NC_048565.1, read as the reverse complement.
GAGAGGTGGGAGGGATGGTATGCTGTGGAGGTGAGAGGTGAGAGGGATGGTATGCTGTGGAGGTGAGAGGTGAGAGGGATGGTATGCTGTGGAGGTGAGAGGTGAGAGGGATGGTATGCTGTGGAGGTGAGAGGTGGGAGGGATGGTATGCTGTGGAGGTGAGAGGTGGGAGGGATGGTACCATCTCCACATCCAGCTGTGTGTGCAGATCTCCTGTTTTTTTTAAAATTTGGGAACAGCTGTCAGGTGTCATGGTGTGTGGTGTGTGGTGTGTGTGTGTGTGTGTGTGTGTGTGTGTGTGTGTGTGTGTGTGTGTGTGTGTGTGTGTGTGTGTGTGTGTGTGTGTGTGTGTATGCGCGCGCCTCGTGTGTCTAGCCTATCAGTGGAGCTCTCTGTGGGGCGATGCCACTGCATCAGCTGCATGCACACAGACACACACACAAACAAACAAACACACACACACACACACACACACACACACACACACACACACACACACACACACCCACAAAGCCCCTTAACTACAGTGGGTCCTGTGAGCGAGGAGAAAAACAGTAAGATGGCGCTGACAGACATGGTAGCTCTGCTTCTAGCTCCTAAGCAACTTTGCAGTATTTCGTTTTTGTGTGTGTTATTTCTTACACTATTAGCCCAGGACATCTTCTATAATGTAATGCAGCACCACGTTCTGAGTTGAACCCTATATGTCTGGGTGTCAATATCACAACACACGGTTGGACTCCAAAATATTGGCACTACAGTACTTTTCGCGTGAACCAAATGGCAGCAAACATTTTCAGACAGACGCTGTGCCACGCCTGATTTTGTCCCAATAGGGAAGCCTCTATCATCCTTCATATGAGAATGGTATGAATTGTGGGGGATGTTTTTTGGACAACATCACCAAGCCCTGGTGTAGTGAGGAGAGAAGGTCACATCACCAAGCCCTGGTGTAGTGAGGAGACAAGGTCACATCACCAAGCCCTAGTGTAGTGAGGCGAGAAAGTCACATCACCAAGCCCTAGTGTAGTCAGGAGAGAAGGTCACATCACCAAGCCCTGGTGTAGTGAGGAGAGAAAGTCACATCACCCAGCCCCAGTGTAGTGAGGAGAGAAGGTCACATCAACAAGCCCTAGTGTCGTGAGGAGAGAAGGTCACATCACCAAGCCCTAGTGTAGTGAGGAGAGAATGTCACATCACCAAGCCCTGGTGTAGTGAGGAGAGAAGGTCACATCAACAAGCCCTAGTGTAGTGAGGAGAGAAGGTCACATCACCAAGCCCTGGTGTAGTGAGGAGAGAAGGTCACATCACCAAGCCCTAGCGTAGTGAGGAGAGAAGGTCGCATCACCAAGCCATAGTGTAGTGAGGGGAGAAAGTCACATCACCAAGCCCTGGTGTAGTGGGGGGAGAAGACCACATCACCAAGCCATAGTGTAGTGAGGAGAGAAGGTCACATCACCAAGCCCTAGTGTAGTGAGGAGCGAAGGTCACATCACCAAACCCTAATGTAGTGAGGAGAGAAGGTCACATCACCAAGCCCTAGTGTAGTGAGGAAAGAAGGTCACATCACCAAGCCCTGGTGTATTGAGGAGAGAAAGTCACATCACCAAACCCTTGTGTAGTGAGGAAAGAAGGTCACATCACCACGCCCTAGTGTAGTGAGGAGATAAGATCACATCACCAAGCCATAGTGTTGTGAGGAGAGAAGGTCACATCACCAAGCCCTAGTGTAGTGAGGAGAGAAGGTCACATCACCAAGCCCTAGTGTAGTGAGGAGAGAAGGTCATATCACCAAGCCCTAGTGTAGTGATGAGAGGTCACAATCCAAGCCCTAGTGTAGTGAGGAGAGGTCACATCACCAAGTCCTGGTGTTGTGGGGAGAGAAGGTCACATCACCAAGACCTAGTGTAGTGAGGAGAGAAGGTCACATAACCGAGCCCTGGTGTTGTGGGGAGAGAAGGTCAGATCACCAAGCCCTAGTGTAGTGAGGAGAGAAGGTCACATCACCAAGCCCTGGTGTTGTGAGGAGGGAAGGTCACATCACTAAGCCCTGGTGTAGTGAGGAGAGAAGGTCACATCACCAAACCCTAGTGTAGTGAGGAGAGGTCACATCACAAAGCCCTGGTGTTGTGAGGAGAGAAGGTCACATCACCAAGCCCTAGTGTAGTGAGGAGAGAAGGTCACATCACCAAGCCCTAGTGTCATGAGGAGAGAAGGTCACATCACCAAGCCCTAGTGTAGTGAGGAGAGAAGGTCACATCACCAAGCCCTAGTGTTGTGAGGAGAGAAGGTCACATCACCAAGCCCTAGTGTAGTGAGGAGATAACATCACTTCACCAAGCCCTAGTGTTTTGAGGAGAGAAGGTCACATCACCAAGCCCTGGTTTTGTGAGGCGAGAAGGTCACATCACCAAGCCCTAGTGTAGTGAGGAGAGAAGTTCACATCACCAAGCCCTAGTGTCGTGAGGAGAGAAGGTCACATCACCAAGCCCTAGTGTAGTGAGGAGAGAAGGTCACATCACCAAGCCCTAGTGTAGTGAGGAGAGAAGGTCACATCACCAAGCCCTAGTGTTGTGAGGAGAGAAGGTTACATCACCAAGCCCGAGTGTTGTGAGGAGAGAAGGTCACATAATCAAGCCCTAGTGTAGTGAGGACAGAAAATCACATCACCAAGCCCTAGTGTATTAAGGAGGAAGGTCACATCACCAAGCCCTAGTGTCGTGAGGAGAGAAGGTCACATCACCAAGCCCTAGTGTCGTGAGGAGAGAAGGTCACATCACCAAGCCCTAGTGTCGTGAGGAGAGAAGGTCACATCACCAAACCCTAGTGTAATGAGGAAAGAAGGTTGCATCACCAAGCCCTAGTGTCATGAGGAGAGAAGGTCACATCACCAAGCCCTGGTGTCGTGAGGAGAGAAGGTCACATCATCAAGCCCTAGTGTTGTTAGGAGAGAAGGTCACATCACCAAACCCTGGTGTTGTGAGGAGAGAAGGTCACATCACCAAGCCCTAGTGTCGTGAGGAGAGAAGGTCACATCACCAAGCCCTGGTGTCGTGAGGAGAGAAGGTCACATCATCAAGCCCTAGTGTAGTGAGGACAGAAAATCACATCACCAAGCCCTAGTGTATTAAGGAGGAAGGTCACATCAACAAGCCCTAGTGTCGTGAGGAGAGAAGGTCACATCAACAAGCCCTAGTGTAGTGATGAGAGAAGGTCACAATCCAAGCCCTAGTGTAGTGAGGAGAGGTCACATCTACAAGCCCTGGTGTTGTGAGGAGAGAAGGTCACATCAACAAGCCCTAGTGTAGTGAGGGGAGAAGGTCACATCACCAAGCCCAAGTGTAGTGAGGAGAGAAGGTCACATCACCAAGCCCTAGTGTAGTGAGGAGATAATTGCACATTACCAAGCCCTAGTTTTGTGAGGAGAGAAGGTCATATCACCAAGCCCTAGTGTAGTGAGGAGAGAAGGTCACAATCCAAGCCCTAGTGTAGTGAGGAGAGAAGGTCACAATCCAAGCCCTAGTGTAATGATGAGAGAAGGTCACATCACCAAGCCCTAGTGTAGTGAGGAGAGAAGGTCACATCACCAAGCCCTAGTGTAGTGAGGAGAGAAGGTCACAATCCAAGCCCTAGTGTTGTGAGGAGAGGTCACATCACCAAGCTCTGGTGTTGTGGGGAGAGAAGGTCACATCACCAAGCCCTAGTGTAGTGAGGAGAGAAAGTCACATCACCAAGTCCTAGTGTAGTCAGGAGAGAAGGTCACATCACCAAGCCCTGGTGTAGTGAGGAGAGAAAGTCACATCACCAAGCCCTAGTGTCGTGAGGAGAGAAGGTCACATCACCAATCCATAGTGTAGTGAGGAGAGAATGTCACATCACCAAGCCCTGGTGTCGTGAGGAGAGAAGGTCACATCAACAAGCCCTAGTGTAGTGAGGAGAGAAGACCACATCACCAAGCCATCTTGTAGTGAGGAGCGAAGGTCACATCACCAAACCCTAATGTAGTGAGGAGAGAAGGTCACATCACCAAGCCCTAGTGTAGTGAGGAGAGAAGTTCACATCACCAAGCCCTGGTGTAGTGAGGAGAGAAAGTCACATCACCAAACCCTGGTGTAGTGAGGAAAGAAGGTCACATCACCAAGCCCTAGTGTAGTGAGGAGATAAGATCACATCACCAAGCCCTAGTGTTGTGAGGAGAGAAGGTCACATCCCCAAGTCCTGGTGTAGTGAGGAGAGAAAGTCACATCACCAAGTCCTAGTGTAGTCAGGAGAGAAGGTCACATCACCAAGCCCTGGTGTAGTGAGGAGAGAAAGTCACATCACCAAGCCCTAGTGTCGTGAGGAGAGAAGGTCACATCACCAATCCATAGTGTAGTGAGGAGAGAATGTCACATCACCAAGCCCTGGTGTCGTGAGGAGAGAAGGTCACATCAACAAGCCCTAGTGTAGTGAGGAGAGAAGACCACATCACCAAGCCATCTTGTAGTGAGGAGCGAAGGTCACATCACCAAACCCTAATGTAGTGAGGAGAGAAGGTCACATCACCAAGCCCTAGTGTAGTGAGGAGAGAAGTTCACATCACCAAGCCCTGGTGTAGTGAGGAGAGAAAGTCACATCACCAAACCCTGGTGTAGTGAGGAAAGAAGGTCACATCACCAAGCCCTAGTGTAGTGAGGAGATAAGATCACATCACCAAGCCCTAGTGTTGTGAGGAGAGAAGGTCACATCCCCAAGTCCTGGTGTAGTGAGGAGAGAAGGTCACATCACCAAGCCCTAGTGTCATGAGGAGAGAAGGTCACATCACCAAGCCCTAATGTAGTGAGGAGAGAAGGTCACATCACCAAACCCTAATGTAGTGAGGAGAGAATGTCACATCACCAAGCCCTGGTGTTGTGAGGCGAGAAGGTCACATCACCAAGCCCTAGTGTCGTGAGGAGATAAGATCACATCACCAAGCCCTAGTGTAGTGAGGAAAGAAGGTCACATCACCAAGCCCTAGTGTCATGAGGAGAGAAGGTCACATCACCAAGCCCTAGTGTAGTGAGGAGATAAGATCACATCACCAAGCCCTAGTGTAGTGAGGAGAGAAGGTCACATCACCAAGCCCTAGTGTAGTGAGGAGAGGTCATGTCTACAAGCCCTGGCGTTGTGAGGAGAGAAGGTCACATCACCAAGCCTGAGTATTGTGAGGAGAGAAGGTCACATCATCAAGCCCTAGTGTAGTGAGGAGAGAAAATCACATCACCAAACCCTGGTGTCGTGAGGAGAGAAGGTCACATCACCAAGCCCTAGTGTCGTGAGGAGAGAAGGTCACATCACCAAGCCCTGGTGTTGTGAAGAGAGAAGGTCACATCACCAAGCACTGGTGTAGTGAGGAGAGAAGGTCACATCACCAAGCCCTGGTGTCGTGAGGAGAGAAGGTCACATCACCAAGCCCTAGTGTCGTGAGGAGAGAAGGTCACATCACCAAGCCCTGGTGTTGTGAAGAGAGAAGGTCACATCACCAAGCACTGGTGTAGTGAGGAGAGAAGGTCACATCACCAAGCCCTAGTGTCGTGAGGAGAGAAGGTCACATCCATGCTATGTTGCTGCTGGCAGCTACTTCCAGGCCTGCCTGTCTAGTAGACAGCAGGAGTGAGGGGGAAGAGGGGGATCTGCGTGAGCTAGACCCAGCATATGCCTGGCCATGCCAACAGCTTGCGTACTTTAGAAACTCGCCCGCAGGCCTCTTTTAAAGACTAAATAATGTTGGGCTCCTTGTCAGGTTGGGCCCCACCAAAACATGGTATGCGTGGGCAATCTGTTGGAGGGAGGCATAAGAAGTGTGGGTGTGGAGGGAGGGGGGGGGGGGGGGGGGGGGTAAAGAAATAAATTAATGTACTTCATGTTCACCGACTGTCCTCCACATACCACTATTTTCATACCTCTCCATGTTTGACCCCTCCTCACACAAGTTCTTAGCTTCTTGTATTGTTCCAGAGAGGGACTCTGAGGGAGAAATCTGAGCGGTTGTATATTTACTCATGGCTGAGCTGTACTTGCATCCGTTTTTGACACGTCCCTCCCAGTGTATGACGTATCAGTTGGATTCTGCCTGGCTGCTGACTTGGCGACTACTACAGTCCGGTCCAGAACAGCTGCAGGTCTCGCCACCTTGACACGTCCTATAACCTCCATTATGATGACAATCACTGTCTGTAGGTGGAGGTGCTGAGGCTTCTGCAATGTATCACAGAGGCCTAGGGGTGAGGTAGATGACCTAGTGGTTTTGGATTGTAGATCTCAGTTATATTGAGGTATGAGGTAGTGGTTTTGGATAGTTATATTGAGGTATGAGGTAGTGGTTTTGGATAGTTATATTGAGGTATGAGGTAGTGGTTTTGGATAGTTATATTGAGGTATGAGGTAGTGGTTTTGGATAGTTATATTGAGGTATGAGGTAGTGGTTTTGGATTGTAGATCTCTTATATTTTGAGGTATGAGGTAGTATTTTGGGATTGTAAAACGCCTCATGGTTCTACTGAGGTAATGGGTTTGGCATGTTTTCGATAGCCTTCGTCATGAAGGATGTAGTTCTTGTCAATGCTGGTTCTTTGCTGTGCTGGGTTGAGAGAGGGGCAAGTTGGTGGCATGCAGGTGGCAGCGGCTGGCTGTTACTACCTCACTCTGTCACAGTAGCAGCTGCAGAGGGAAATGGCCACAGTGTGTGTGTGGAGCAACAGTATCTGTTTAAAGAGGACCAGCTCATTAAAGCCATTGCCAGATAAAGCACTCCTGTGTGTGTGTGTGTGTGTGTGTGTGTGTGTGTGTGTGTGTGTGTGTGTGTGTGTGTGTGTGTGTGTGTGTGTGTGTGTGTGTGTGTGTGTGAGAGAGAGAGAGTGATTATTGTGCAAGTTGTATGTATGTGTTATGTGTTTCTGTTTTACACTGAAACACACACACACACACACACACACACACACACACACAGGAGGTTGGTATTGGTGACATGTGGCGGTCTCCCCCTGCTCTTCCCAGAGCCCATCTGTTTGCCCAGCCTCTACCTTCATAGCACAACTGGCTTCCCTTTTTATCCGGGCTTCTGTTAGCGTGCCGCACCGTGGCGCTCTGCTCTGCGCAAGGCTTCTAGGCTCTGCTGCTACCGCTCAGACATTGAGCAAATAGTGGAGCAAATAGTGGCTTAAAAATCGACTGTTGTTTTCTCAATTGTCATTGATGAAATCAGTAGAAAAACAGCATCCCCTCCGTTTGGGTAATGTGTTTCCAGTGTTGGTTGTTTAGTTGAAGTGTTGGGTAGAGGAGGCCGGTGCCAGGGCTTCTCCGGAGGGCACACTACTGTTACAGAGAGTAAGGGGATCCACAGACGCGCTGCTTGTTTATTCATAAGGGCTGTTATGGAGAGGCCTCGGAGGCAAGCTGCTCCAGAACTGGATAGTGTAATTACCCTGGGGCTAGCATATTTGCACACACACATGCACGCACGCGCGCACGCACACACACACACACACACACTCCCCCAAAATACAATTTCACAGCCATCGTGGACATATTGGGGAATGTTTTATTTACCAAGGCAGTGGTGTTGTGTGTGTGTGTGTGTGGAGTGCTCATATGGAATGTGTGACAGAAACCTATTATGACTTCAGGACAGCGTTGTTCACATAAACTTTACATGTTTTATTTGTGTCAAATTGACACACACACACACTCACATGAAGTGTGAGAATGGGTCCACTTAAATTGTGTGTGTTTATTCAAAGGTGCTGGGTGGTGGATGAAAAAACACTTCTAACATGTTCAGAGTATGGTATAGAGCCTATATGTTAGTTCACGGTTGAGTGGTGGTGCAAGACCCCCATTGCCTCAGAATTTTTATGTTGGAGATTGAGCGTTGAAAGACTTCCCCCCGTGGTATAATTGTGAATTGTGTTTAAGAGGAGTGGAACCGCGCGTTTCTCAGGCAGACAGTGCGCTATGACGTGGGTTGTAGTTCAGTGGGTATTTTCTTCGTCAAGATCATCTTTTCAACCAGATCACGTAATATCAAGCAACGTTCTTAACAACAGAACATTACTTCTTCTCCCGAGTGGCACTGCATCTCAGTGCTAGAGATTTCACTACGAACACCCTGGTTCGAATCCAGGCTGTATCACTACTGGCCGTGATTGGGAGTCCCATAGGGCGGCGCACAATTGGCCCAGCCTCGTCCGGTTTGTCAGGTGTATGCTGTCATTGTAAATAAGATTTTGTTCTTAACTGTCTTGCCTAGTAAAATAAAGGTTACATTTAAAAAATATTAATTTGTATAAAGACCTCATTCGAAATGAAAGCATATAATAAATAATAATAATTATATATATATATATATATATATATATATATATATATATATATATATATATATATATATATATATATATATATATATATATATATAAATGGATGCATTGTATAATAAATAACTAATTGTCATTGCCTTCAAAAACGTGTTATTATAGGGTTATTGTTAAATTATGCATTTATTTAAATGTAACTAATATATTCGAGAGAATAACAGGAAAAGACCTTTACATCGACATTTGTGAGAGAAGAAATGTGTCTATGCATTATATTTATTTTATAATTATAATTTGGTGAATGCATTGTTAATTTTACTGCATACAGACAGAAGTTTGCTTCAAATAAACATTTATTTGGTTAAAAAAATATACCAGGATGCATATTGATGCTTTAAAAATTAAATCCTATACGAGGAAGACCTCTGATCTTTGTCAAGAACATTTGTCTTTAATAATATTCCACATTCCATATTCCACCCCCCCCCCCCCCCCCCCCCCCCTTCCCAAATGATTTGCCTTCTTTTATGCATTGAATAATCAGACAGTTGAATATAGAGGTACGGGAGGTAATAGAGCTTGTTTTCACCATGCAGCCTACTTTTGATGAGGTTATATTTTAGAGATAGGCCTATTATTGTAAATCATAGACAACAATTAGCACAAACAATATGAGTTGTTATGATGAGTAGCTACTTCTATCGACACTAATTTGTGGCCATATTTCAAAACAATGTCATTTCGCAAGGAAAAAAAGATCAGTTTGTAAATGAAAAGTTTATACCTAACCCATGCCCGTTTGAAACGATGTGCACAGACTGTTTCTGACAGAAGCTCAGATAATGTAGTTTTGATGATAAACCTCTAGATGGAGTGTCGACCTCCTTTAACGTGCCGAGGGAGTATATTTGAAGGAGTGTGTCGTGTAGATTTTAACACGACACTGGGCATCGAAATAACGAACATGTATGAATCACTCCTTTGGCGCTCAAAGACACAAATCCGTCGATTTACTGACGATGAAAACATTAAACATGCATTTCTTGATTATGTAATTGATTTAGGACTACATATGTTTGTATTGACAAACAAATAGTTTTTCAGTGACTTCACGATTACAAAATATAATAGTTGAATATAGGCATGTGTAATTAATTTGTAGTTCAAAATCGCCTGTGTAATTGAAATTCTATTTAAATTAATGTCAATAATACAATTGCAAGACTTCTATCCTTTCTATAAATATGTTAGTTATAGGGCCTTGGAACACTTATTTTAAGCATTGTTCAAATCATGCACCATCTGAACATAATGTACATTTAACAAATCTGAATATTTTTAGGACATCATCCCTGAATGACAAAAACAGATCGGCAACATTTATTGTTATGGGATAGGCTAGACCTAACATTACTTTGGTGTTGCGAATGTTTCCATTTAAAAGGCCTATTTGTGCCAATTCTAGATACGTGTATTCAGTTCATTCACAGGTAGGCCTATATTTGAACAAAAATATAATGCTCAAACCACTCCATTTAATTTGCTTTAAATGATGGATAGATTGTTTTTGCAAATAACCCATCCCAGACGAATTAGTTTTGTATTTGTTGAGAATGGTGTACCTTTACCTCAAAGCAGAATCCACATGAATTGATTCAGACTAAAAGTTGTCAAGATGGATAAAACACGGTGTCTATCTAGCCCGCTATGGGTGATTTAAAATGAGATTACCCTATACCGTTCTCACCATATTTTAGAAAAGTCGACCTGCAGCTAGGGGAGATCATCTATTCTACATTAAACATCACAACAACAACAAAAACAAGTCTCATCGCCATTTACCATAAACTTTTAGATTTCGATGAGGCGGTCGCCGACATGTATTTGATTACCCCAAATCTTCTGTATACATTTATTTTGAGTTCTCATCCTTGCCTACAACAAACATATAGGAACATTGTTTCCTTTACACATCGAAGAACTTGGCATGTAGAATAAATGTTTTTCAGAACTCTGTTTTGGGCTGTGCCCATTGCAGGTTTTCAGCTGTTTTAGTCGTGAGTTATTAGTAAGATTGATGTCATGAAGAATAGCCTACGACCGCTTTGTTTTACTGCACTGTCCCAACAGGCTAACGCAAACAACCGACACACACGTCTTAATACGAATGCCAACTACTTTATTCAATTCTGAGTCAAGTTTTCACATGCTTGATCCGATTTACTGCCGATAATGAAATGGCCGAATACCCTTAACTATCTATGCAAGTTTGTACAAACTCTTTTGATTACCTCTGCAAATGTCAGATCATAACTTTGGAGCTGTGAAAAGAAGTGGTACTGAAAGTTGGAGACAATGTTGGTGACAATGTGTGCAGGCAGTTCTTTCTCTTTAACCTGCATTCGCAAACGCGCATATTACAGTCATATAACAATATTTCACTTCAAGAATAACCCTGTAATCATCGTTAATATGGTTTATGATCCTCCAAGCTTCTGTTACCTTGCACTCGCAGAAGCTTTCGTAGAATGACAGACTCCAAAATGTTGTTTTGTGGTGTTCCAACACATCCTTAATATTCTGATGTCTAATAAATGACTCTGGGTTTGACAACGTCTCAAAACGTAAAGGTTATATTCGATATTGTTATTCCAGTGTTTGCTATTCAAATGATTTGTTTGTAACTGCGCGCAGCCCCTGCCCCTATTAAATTGGGCATATTATATTGGGCAGCCCCTGCCCCTATTAAATTGGCATATTATATTGGGCAGCCCTGGCTTGGTTGCTGGAGCTTTGAGCATTTTTTTCTGCAGAATGTTGCAGAAAACACTATAAAGGCGTCTCTCGAGCCATTCTGTTACGGGATTTAGCTAAGAGCTGGATCGATATTACTCGATAAACAAGTACTAATAAATATCAGGATATGCGCATTGCATTGGTTTCATTTGGAATTGGAATAAATTAATATGTTCACCTTTTAGGCTTAAAATGAAATTTACGAACCAATCCCTTCATGTTATTTTTGCGGTAATTAATAGATAAACCACATGGTATATGAATGTTATAAACCTGTGACTGTAAGCATTGATAATTGTTGATAGGCCTAAAGCGTATCTCCCTTTAAACCCTGTTTGTGCTCTACCCAAACCTTGTCCAGTCCGTGCGTAAAAACGAATTTTCTTGTGAACCCTTTGTACAGTTTGATTTCGTTGCCAAGTTGGTCATTTCTCAGCGGTATCTGATATTGATATTCTGAAACCCAAAATATCAAACTCGACTTGAAACCCAATTAATATTGGAATTCAATACATTTTGTCAAGGCACCTTAGCAATCAGCCTGACATAGATTTAACACGAGATCTCATTTGTATCTGGTAAATGTAATAATATCTGTAGCATATACTTATTGGCGTACTTTCCTAAATCAGTTATATGCATATTTCACCTGATAGTAACTTAGATCGAATGATTACAATGCTATTTACATTGGAGTCATTTAGGAGACGCTTTTATCCAGAGCCACTTACGGGAGCAATAGGTTTAAGTGCCTTGCTCACGCCACGGGCACATCGACAGATTTTTCACATAGTCGGCTTGGTCATTCGAATCAGCAACCTTTCGGTTACAGGCTCAACGTTCTTAACCGCTAGGTTACCTGACATTGAATGGCTGTTGTATGTGAAAGGCATAGAGGCTGGGCAAAAGTAAGTTACAGTTAGTTACCAGTGATCGGTACGGCATTCCACTGTGGCAAATAGCGACCCTAAATTTTGACACTTCATGCAAACTTGTTCGGTGCATGTTGTACGCACACAACATAACCTTCTAAGGATGGACCATTTGAGACAAGAGAAAACACTTAAATGATGACTCGGGACAAACTTGTTTTAGTTACAAAAATATGTTAAAAATGATCATATTAAATATTTCTCTGTATTTCATTCATTTCATATCGGAGTGTAGACTACATCGTTGCACTAAAGGGATGCTTGTGTCTTTGATATGTCATGTTTGTTTTTACATTATTTTTTACTCGTTAAATTCCACAGTCAAGGGGCATGTGGTTCCCACCCACATAACTGAATTTGCTGGTTTATAACGGTTTGAAACATTTGCTGGCTTATAACGGTTTGAAACATTTGCTGGTTTATAACGGTTTGAAACATTTGCTGGTTTATGACGGTTTGAAACATTTGCTGGCTTATGACAGTTTGAAACATTTGCTGGCTTATGACGGTTTGAAACATTTACTGGTTTATAACGGTTTGAAACATTTGCTGGTTTATGATGGTTTGAAACATTTGCTGGTTTATAACGGTTTGAAACATTTGCTGGCTTATAACGGTTTGAAACATTTGCTGGCTTATAACGGTTTGAAACATTTGCTGGCTTATGACGGTTTGAAACATTTGCTGGCTTATAACGGTTTGAAACATTTGCTGGCTTATGACGGTTTCAAACATTTGCGCACGAAGATATGGTCATGATTTTAAGTGTAAAAAAAATATTAAGCAATTTTATCAGTAGGCTACCGAGTCTGAAAACTGAAGATATGCGCTGCTTGAGCCTGCCTCGTTGAAATCCACGTTACTGCAGGTTAATAGCGTTCTGTTCAGCACGTCTCCACACACAACAAGCGTTTTGACATGTACACGTCATCATGCCTGGGAACCACCGCCCCTCATTGCTCAAAAGAATGATAAGAGGCTTTGACCTCAATGAGAAACACTCATTGGAGTTCCGTGGAATGTCACCTCTGCTAGCCCAAACGTGCGCACTCATAGGCTAGGCTACTTCATATAACAAGCAAAAAACACATTGTCATTGAGAAATTCTGTTTATTTTGATATTTGAGCAAATAATCAACACCACCACTTTTCGTGTCATGCCCGTTGTAAAATGTTTAGCCACACTCGCATACATAATATCAGCTATATCGGCAACAGTTGCAGAATAGGTCTCTTTCACACAAAATATCTAACTGCTTTCAACCGCAAGGGCCAAATCAACACAGTAATACATACAGCCCACAACAATTCAATCATGTCGATATGCTGCTTAACTTGCCTGCTACCACACAGTTCAGAAATAGAAATCCAATCGCACTTAAATTGAATGTAGAAGCATCAAACAGGCCTACGACTGTGATATGACATGATTATGCATGCCTTCTAATTCAATACGACCCACCGGCACACCTATGGTTGATATTTGCCATATCTCCATTGGGAAGCAGTAGAAAATCCACTGCAAAGAATTGGTGTTAGTTTCAGTCGACCAGCCGTAAACTTCGCCATCAGTGGAGTTCTTAGATAGATGCTCATTGTGATGGTATAATACTGCTTAGATGTCCAGCATTGCAACAATGCTTTGGTGCTAAAGCAGCAAGAACGCGCTATAGCCTATACTTATTGACGTTTTTTCGTTCGCAATATAGGCGCCGCGGCATTCCTCCCTCTGTCCCAAGCGCGCCGTAGATTTATAGGAAGGGTTAAGAGAGTGCGGTATGCAGCAAAATGTAAGTGAAAAAAAAGCTTTTCCGTGCGGGAAAGGAACGCAGACCGGGGTCTATGGCACTCGACTCGGACTCTGATTTGCCACTAGGCTATGTGACTCCGCGAGGGGAGGAGATGGCAAGAAAGAAGCCGCCCGGGTTCGCGTGGTTACTATGCAAATTGCAGCGATTGCGGAAATGAACAAGGGGGGACTCACTGAATCGATTGCAACTTCTGCACAAAGTCTATCAAACCAAGCTGAGATAGTTCTGCCAGGTTTGGACCTCAGTCAAATATCAAGGAGTGAAGAAAGGCTCCCTGACATTGTTTATTTACTAGAACTGTTTTCCGTTGCGCGTTATTATACTTAATTGATTCAGTGTAAAATACTCACACCGGAAGCAAGTTGTACTTTTTTCACTTCGTCGCAACAGTCTAAAGTTGCTCACGTATATTCACTTTATACATTACAATGGTACGTGCAAATATACCTCTTATGATCTATTTTTACACTGAGAAGTAATGGACATGTGCATAAACGTGGTGTGTACGGACTATACACAGGTTAAATGTAGGCTAAGAAGTCTTCTGCTTTTGTAAACGGATTTGATAAGAGTCCGTGTCAGACTGGTCTGTGTTGCCAGCTATGTATGCAAATGCTGATAATGCGGATATCTTGATATCGCAAATAAACTTGGCATTAGGACAAAACAGAAGAGCATTGCACTCCCGGTGTTGCCGTCTGCTAGGCCATTCTAGCGACCAGAGTGAGAGATACATTGTTTCGTTATGTGGTAACAAGTTGTTCTGCAGAGTAAACGAGCGATTGCAGATAAATGCATACCGAGAAATTCTGGTGATATGGGTTTGTCCAATAAGATGGATGCTGGGCTTCAAACCCTAGAGTTTAGTCCAATCAGAGGACGGAGCTCTAGCGTCGCACTGACGGCATGGATACGGTGAGGCTGGCAAAATGCCTTTAGCAGGTTAGCCTATTCTCAATAGAGGTTCTATGCGCTGCAACATGAGAAAATACAGTAGCGTAATATACATATCCTGAACCTATTGTGTCCGTTCAAGCACACGAGGTAGTGAGCAACATGCGTAGACCATTTTCCTTACGCCGCACGGTTATTGTGGTGCAATGGTGTGTGGCTTGTATTTGCTTCAAGGTATTTATTAACATGAATTACTTGAGCAACACACGATCTATAGTCTACATAGTGAATCAACACTTCAGTGAGGTATAGCGGTTGTGTAATATCCCTTTCAGGCTGGTGTGAGGGCTTTCAGTAAATGCAAGCAGCCTTTGCCTACTTATATTATTATTATATTATGCTGCAATGGCAATATATAACCGTTGCAAGTGCACCTTTGGCGTTGTTGGTATGTTAATGAACCTTTAGACCGTGAACAGGCATGCATTTGGTTGCGGAGTCTCGCTGTCTTGGTGCAGGTGTGTGTGGAGAGTGTTCTGATGCAGCAGAGACCACACTCGCCACTTGTGGCCGCTTCCCTGGTGATTTTCTAGAGGGCGCACAAATGACTTCTCCCTCTGGACGGAAGTTGTTCACGAATAACAAATTCGGACAGCGCACACAGAAACAGAGTACATTCATGACACACACACACACACACACACACACACACACACACACACACACACACACACACACACACACACACACACACACACACACTATCTTGATCAAGAGTATGACTCTCCCTCTCTCTCTCTCACACACACACACACACACACACACACACACACACACACTTGATCCAGTGATTCTGCACGGGCTGCTCGAATTTTTGTCAGGACAATCTGATATTTTGGAGAAAAATCCGTCAAAATTCTTCGTCACACCAATTGTTGGATGCCTTTACTGTAGGCTAATTGGTATTTGTCTTACTTTTGTTTAAAACACACTGTAAATGGGCCTCTAAAATGCGAGTATTGCTTTGTTGACATTATTTCGATTAAGGGCAGGTGAAGCAGACAATAGGCTACCGATGCCAACCTTTGGCGTTTGGGTAGTGTAGTACTTTAGGAGTATTATGGAATGTTGTAAGATGTTGGTCAGTCTTTTGATATAAGCTCTATACCCAAGTTATTACGCATGCTTTACGCACGTTGTGTTCACTATTGCCAAGTAAACAATTGTTTGTTTGACGCTTTAATTGTGTTTCATTACAATTTATTATTTTGTATAGATGGTTATGATTGAAACTTAATGAAATAAAATTCAAGCATCAAGTGTTCGTTAATTAATGCTTGGAGTTACGCGATGCTTTGGTTTCGGATAATATACATAGCTTCGCTGTGGATAGGAGAAGATCTTGCTCATGCTTACATAATGGCATGTGAGTTAGGAAAATGAGGGGTAGCCTAATCTTATATCTCACATGGCTCTCTCTCGTTTATATTATATAATTGTGTATGTATGGGGATTTTGTTATGTAAAGTTTAATGCACTTTATTGAATTGTTGAGGTCTGCATTCGCTGTGCACCCCTCTGATGAAATGTGTTGTGCAAGTTCTTGCAAATACACATAAATTAGCCAAGCAGACATTGATTTGCATGTAATGTAGCATATGTCAGTTACAATCAGCCAATACTATTAATATATTAATAGCCTAGTTACAGATTAATAGACTATTAATGTTAATGATGACCAATAATTATAATTAGGCTATAACTTGTTGTGAATGTCGATAGTTGGAATATGGAATACAGTAAAGCCCACTTAGTCCGACGAATTTAAAAGTTTAGCATTTGTTCAAAAGGGGCGGTATATCTCCTATCGACTGTGTGGTGATCCCTCGAGCTCTCTCCTCCCAACTATACACCGTCTCATTTGCTTTAAAGATCATATAAGAGCATTTATTTAGCAGTGTTGGTGTTGCAGTCTTACGCGATCCCTGCTCTTCCTGATTTAAATTAATAGGTTCGCATTGTTTGCATCAGTTTGAAAAGCCATATCATGGCGGGGCTAAGAGGCTCAACTAGGCAGTTTATAATTTGAACATTTTAAATAGGCTATGTAGACGATATATTACTGTCCCGCATGTTCGTTGCAGGTTACATTACAGGCTATGTAGGCATATAGGCAACATTACTGTCCCGCATGTTCATTGCAGGCTACATTGCAGACTATGTACGCATATAGGCTACATTACTGTTCCGCATGTTCATTGCATTGACGTTGGTCTCAGTAGCCCACTTCCTTAAAAGCGTCGATACTTTGGGAGCTATGTTGAGAGGTGAGCACAAGAGTTTGTCCTCCGCACACAGTGGACAAAAGTGAATTGTAGCTGTATGGAACTCAGTGCATGCTGTTGTAGCTACTCTCCGCGGTTAAAAGATTAACAACGTGCTCGACACTCAACCTTATATAAATGTAGATCGGGTGCTGAATCCTCGTATGTAATCCAAAGAACAAAATCCTCCTCTCCGCCATATACAGGACAGACAAAAAACGGATTCAATTTATCGTCTCCTGTTTAAGATTATTTTCCAAACGGAAACCATCTGTCGGGCTTCAGCAATAAGCAATTGGTTGGGTGTTCAGAGGCATTACTAGATCCATTAGCTACCGCACCCTTCTCGTTCGTAAATCCGACAGACTCATGCCAGAGTTCGCTCCACGGTGAAGCAAGCCGCACCACATGCCTTCAATGCTTTCGGTTTTTGCAACCTTTCAGTGGAGTGAATGAGAGATCTCTTACCGAGTCCAGAAGAACGAGCGTCTGACAATCAGATATTTTTTTTGTAACGGTATTAATACGATATGTCAAGATTTGCACCGTTCGAAGATCCCTTATTTTTTTCTATTTCCTGTGATTTTTAACCTCCGCTACAGCCAGTCTGCGTTGGGACTTTTCTTTTGTTGTTTAATATGCCTCTGGTGAAAGTTATGAGTTCTCCAACAAAGGGACTGCTCTACGGCTTTTACTGCACTGTACGGTAGATGAATGCGGAGAGTGGAAGCGTTGTAACTCGAGGCGGGGTTAAAGTTCAGCTCTATGCAGCGGTGAAGCGTTCGTTGCAGTTCGCAGAGTTGGAAATGTGAAAGCAAGAAGCAGGCTTTATTTTTCTCTCTCCCTTCTCTCTGTCTCTCCTTTTTTCCCTTTTCACACACACGGACACAGCCACCACGCATACACGAGCAGACACGTACACACACTCACACACATAAACACGCAGACCCGTCACAGCAACCAAAACACACACACATACACTCACACACACACACACACGCATACATACACCCTCCAAATCCAAGATTAGATACAACAGACATGTATTCTCCACTATGCTTAACACAGGTAAGTGAGCCTTTCATCTGTCTCTAACCATTTGTATTGCATTCATGCTTTCTTCCTCAGGGACAGGGTGATATGGGCTAACGTTGCTCAAGGCATGTAACTTTGTGTGCAGTAGATTCAACATTCCTGGTTTGTTCAGAGCGGTCTGAACTAACTACCACATGGCGGATGGCGCCTACCTCCTACATATATGCACACACGTATATGCATGTCTATTTTAGTTAATAATAGACATGGACTATCTCGATGTCAAGCGGGCTTTAACTTGGACTACTTTTTGTATCCAGAGTTTCAATCAAAAAATGAAGGTGGCCTCTCCTATAAGTTACATGTGCACCTTGTTGTCGGCGCGTCTTTCCACATATTTGATATGAATGAATGCACACAATGTTTTAACATGGGGTACATCATTTTCCAAAGCTTCCCCCGGTCGGCTTCCAGGTCCCTGCACTTTGGATGTTTAACATCCCATGCCTGTTGTCACTTTGTAGCGATTACGGCTTTGAACACAATATTTAAAATACAGCAATTTGCTTGGTCTAAATTGCATCCAAAAATGATCCAAATGAAAACTGTTTCACAGTATCGAGTCCCCGCCACTCTCTGGCATTAAACTTTGCCACTCTCTGGCATTACACTTTGCGGTGAGCCATGTGCACGGGGAAAACACAAGTTGGGACATTACACTTTTCAAATAGGCTACTAGGCTACTATTATATTCGATTTTTATGGATAGTATTGTTTTTATTTGCGCACTATGAGTGACATGTACTATGCACTTCCTCAAGAACTTCGATTATATTTAAGAATTATTCAACAACTTTCTGTGCCCTAAGATAGTTGTCTTTTCTTGGACTTGAATGATTGTTGTTAGAGTTTGATACTCGGAATATGGTGGTTTGTAGACCTGACCTAAAGTTAGTCAAAGTGGGAACGCTAGTGGAATAGCTTGCTTAATGATCAGTTGCATATCCGTAAATGTCGTTAATGTTTAAAAGCATCATCGGCCTGTCGTTCCTAAAAAAATCTAAATATTATTTTAGCAAATGTGTCATAATACAGTTATGGGTTTGTTTAAGATGAGAAGATATTCTCAGTACGAGTAGCCTGGGGTAAATGTAAGATCTCCAGGAGGAAAGTTGCAGCTGCGCGTCAGGAAGGCACAGAAAATATCCATCTGTATTCCATACATTATGTTAGGGGTTTGTTGAGGTGACAGAACAGAGGACCCATATACAAATGTACATCAACAGAGAAAAAGCGCACTCATTAACTGAAACTATAATTGTTCACATATTACAATGTTATAACAACATATATTTTTTCCCCTTTTTTTCCTCGTTATTGGAGGGCAGAAACTGAATTGTAGTTGTGCAAGTTCGGATGGATTTTCGTGTGTGTGTGGAATAGTTTTCATTGCCTAGAGCTGCATAAGGCCACAATATAATTGATTTTTGAAATTGATTTCATATTGACCACCAATAGGCCTATCTATTGGCCTTGTCTCAAGTCAGTTGTATTTCAGTTTTGATCATATTTCCCTAAGTTGATTTCATGTTTTCATACATTACTTTTCATTATTATTTTGGGATATAGCCTACCTTTTTTCAAACATTTTTTAAAACTATGACCACACAAATGTATGTAAATGACAAGTACCTGACTTAATAGCAATTATGGGTTCTGGTCCTGGACTTGCCAACCGTTACAATGGAAGACCTTTACAGAACCATTAGTGCTAATTTACCTCTAGTACCAAGCATTACTGATAAGTCCTGAATATGTATCTATTAATATTTAATACGATTGTACAGTGCATGTACAACAAGACATAAGTGAAATGGGCCCAAAGGAGAAGACTGAAACCTGATACTAGTATATGGACTCTAACTTGAGAAGGGACATTTGGAGAAATTTCTCGTTTGAAAATTGTAAAATATTTATTCATCCTCATTTTGCCTGAATCTGTTTTATTTCTTAAAACATGACTAGGGTAATTCACATGTACTACAATTCATCTCAGCTGTATAAAACAGAATCTTTACTATACTAAATTTTAAGTATTGACAGTTGAATGATATATTGCAAAGACGCTGTATGTAATAAAATCATCATATTTGGGCAAAAAATACTTATAATCAAAGTCTTTCAATTGATTTGAAATATATTTGGCATATCTGGCAAGTTTTATTTGTGGGTCGAATCGTATACAAGACAGGCAGGCCTAAAGCACTTCCATATTTTTTGTTCACTGCAAAGCATGAAATATTATACCTAGAACTGAACATTGACACTCTTTGTGCATTTGTAGAAAAACTATTGATAATTGCCAGAATTTGTCATTGCGTACTGCCTTCGAGGCACATGGTAGTGTTTGTGTCTAGACGTGGAGAAGATGCAGAGATAGAAACAGTTGTGCACGTTGCATGGCTTTGGAAAAACATGCCCCTTACGGCCTACACAAGGGTGTTCGAAGATTTACCTTTGTGTAATTGCTCCAATTGATTAGTGAGGCGTCTGCTCTGTTTGAGTCTGTTTACTGTTGTGGGCATGGAGAGGAGAAAGTAAGCTCATCGACACACTCCCATAAGTACCTCTGTGTTGTGGCGTGGGTGTCAGTAGGAGGGGATTACCATCATTGCTATTCTAAATGACAGTTATTCATGAGCTGTTGTTACAGGCCTGTTATTTGGAAACATTAGATCTGTCACCAAGGTGAACAGAAAGAAAACAAACTTCACAGCTGGAAGTTCAACTTAACATTTTCTACTGACACACTTTTATCAGTAAATATACACTACTCTAGTAGTGGAAATGCAGCAGATTATATATATTGAAATGAGGCCTATACATGAAGTGGTTGAGGCACCTGTGCATGTGTGTTTTATTTATGTACAAAAGCAGCAAAAATGCAGAATGTAGACTATGTAGGTATTGTTCAAATGGCCCGGAGACAGGGGAACTGTATATTTTCATACAGAAACCACAGAAAACAATGCTCATATCAGCCATGAAGAATTTATATTTCATAGCACATTTGCTGAAGTTACTTCAGTTGGAAATGCCATTTACTGGTTTTTAAAACAATACAATTGTCATGCCTATGAGACAAGGGAGTGTGAGTCCTTGAAATTCGATGAAAAGGATTGTGCCATGCCATCCCAGTCAGAGGTACAGTATTTCCACGTATCAAGATGAGGAAAAAGTTATTTAATCTATGAATGGTTGAGTACATTTTGCACTGACTCAAATTTAGATCCTACATCTGTAGTCGAGCACGCTTTGTACTGGCTCAAATTAAGCTCTTACATCTGTAGTTGAGCACACTTTGCACTGGCTCAAATTAAGATCTTACATCTGTATTTGAGCACACTTTGCACGGGATCAAATTAAGATCCTACATTTGTAGTTGAGCACACTTTGCACTGGCTCAAATTAAGATCTTACATCTGTAGTTGAGCACACTTTTCACTGACTCAAATTAAGATCTTACATCTATAGTTGAGCACACTTTGCACTGGCTCAAATTAAGATCTTACATCTGTAGTTGAGCACACTTTGTACTGGCTCAAATTAAGATCTTACATCTGTAGTTGAGCACACTTGGCACTGGCTCAAATTAAGATCTTACATCTGTAGTTGAGCACACTTGGCACGGGATCAAATGAAGATCCTACATTTGTAGTTGAGCACACTTTGCACTGGCTCAAATTAAGATCTTACATCTGTAGTTGAGTACACTTTGCACTGGCTCAAATTAAGATCTTACATTTGTAGTTGAGTACACTTTGCACTGGCTCAAATTAAGATCTTACATCTGTAGTTGAGTACATTTTGCACTGGCTCAAATTAAGATCTTACATCTGTAGTTGAGTACATCTTGCACTGGCTCAAATTAAGATCTTACATTTGTAGTTGAGTACACTTTGCACTGGCTCAAATTAAGATCTTACATCTGTAGTTGAGTACATTTTGCACTGGCTGGGGTGGTCAAATGGCCTGCGGTGAAGCCTACTCCAGACCACTCACTACTTCACTAACCTCTACTGAGTGTATTTGGGAAATTAAAATACGTCTCTGATGGAGTGGTGATTTCTCATTGTTTATAACATTTGTTTGGATTTGATTGGTGCATTTTAAAATGTACTGTTAGACCCGTGCCTAGTGTAGCTTGCCCCCCCCCCCCCCCATAAAACCCACAGCATACTCACTGTACATATGCATGTAAACACTCACCTAGAAGAGAAGCATATCTGCTCCGTTGCTTATAGCGTGATCTAGTGTGGCATGCTGGTACAAAATTGAAACGGAGTGTTTGGAATTGGTACACTTATAAGTTTGAGTTAGAACGGTGTATCCGTATGTCAAATCAAATGTATTTATATAGCCCTTGTTAGATCAGCTGATATCGCAAAGTGCTGTACGGAGGGGATTTGTTTTATATAACGGGAAAGATTTCAGGTTCCAGTGCTCTTTTATTTTCTCATTCGGTAATGAACGCTTTTAGTATATAATAAGGATTTCTACAAAGGAGTTTAGTTACATTAGTTACACTTTGGTAGCCCAGCTGTGTTTATTTTTTAAAATCTAAAATGTCCTTGTAGTAAAGTGGGACCAGGCTAACATTGTGCCGTCAATGATCGTTTGTTCAATAGACTTAAGGGTAGTGGTCATTCATCTATTATTACAATTTCTTTGTTCCTCAAAAATATTCTGGTGTGAGTTTGCAGACGCGAGACTATTTTAAGAGAGAGTAGTTTTAAGAGGTTGTTGCCTGGTTGCGTTGTGCTGCATCGTTCTGGCCTAGTGTCGTGCTGTAACATTTCCACGGCCTGTATTAGGTTGTGAGGCCAGATTTTGAGAGGGAGCATATTGTCCAGTGTGTGACAGTGCTAGTAGCAGGTGTAACGGACTGATCCACAACATGCCATCTATCCACATTCTTCCTCTAATAGCTGTACATGCAGCTCTCCCTGCTAATAACCCACATAATGTCCCAGTCTTTCTGAGCGAAACGTTTCTGCCTGTACATCTCTTTGTGTGTGTGTGTGTGTGTGTGTGTGCGCGCGCGCATGTATATATGTTTGCATGGCGAACAGTTAAAAATAGACATTCAGCTTTCCCGCTCGGCTGTTGCTTTTTCTATCACCTCTCTGGCAGACACCCACAGACCCACATTCTTGCCAGAGAGCCAAGACACGGCCGTATTTCACACTGCTCCCTCTTTGTCCGTACGGTCCAAAGAAACTCCTCCGTTAGCCCGTTCTCCGTGTGTTAATGAAACGGGCCCAAATGCAAAAAATGACGTAAATACTCATACATACAAACGTGGCAGACATTGCATATTATTCTGAAATGGAAAATGTTTGTTTTCTAAAAAGTCATTTTTTGAATGATATTCTATCAAAGAGAAGTAGTGCATGTTCTTTTTGCATTCCTTCATTGCCGAGTATTTCGGATACAAGTCAATTAGTGTTTACTCAATGTATATCTGATTTCACAAGATTAATTGTAATGATTATTGTTGCTTTGCCTTTTATTCGATTACATAAACAAAATTTTCACTATGAATGTTTGTTACCACCAAATCATTAATTCTTTTCTCCTGTCTTTCACAGGATGAGTTCCATCCTTTCATCGAAGCTCTGCTGCCCCACGTGCGAGCGTTTGCCTACACATGGTTCAACTTGCAGGCCCGCAAGAGAAAGTACTTCAAGAAGCATGAGAAGCGCATGTCTAAGGAAGAGGAGCGCGCGGTCAAGGACGAGCTGCTCAGCGAGAAGCCTGAGGTCAAGCAGAAGTGGGCATCACGCCTCTTGGCCAAGCTCCGCAAGGACATCCGGCCAGAGTTCCGGGAGGATTTTGTGCTCACGGTCACCGGGAAGAAGCCCCCGTGCTGCGTGCTGTCCAACCCCGACCAGAAGGGTAAGATGAGGAGGATCGACTGCCTGCGTCAGGCCGACAAAGTCTGGAGGTTGGATCTGGTCATGGTCATTTTATTCAAAGGTATTCCCCTCGAAAGTACTGATGGCGAAAGGCTGGTAAAGTCCCCACAGTGCTCGAACCCAGGGCTGTGTGTGCAGCCTCATCACATTGGAGTTTCTGTGAAGGAGCTTGACCTCTACTTGGCCTACTTTGTTCATGCAGGTAAGTCCCTCTTTTGTTTCTCAACTCTCTAAACAAGTCAACATTTGTTAAAAATTGGAGATGCATAAATGTTGGCCTCACTCCACATGATCATAGGAAATGGAACGTGTGATAAAGTTGTACTGTTAATCAAAAATAAAAACACTTGGATGGGGTTAACTGCTCAATTGGACCTTATCAGAGAGTGCAGGCCAATGTAATGTACGTAGTTGGCTTCACTCTTTCAAGGAACATTCACAGGCCACTCATTAAGTAAGCACCCGAACAAAACAAATTCCTTGTATTGAAGGACGTTGATTCACCTTGCCCTCACCAAACCCAACAACAGTGCACCGCACCGCACCGCACCGCCCCCTCTCAGGATGCAGACACAAATGTTATCTGTAGCAGACAACCATCATTTCATCACAGCAGTAGTCTGGGAAAAGCAGGACAAATCTGCCAAAGTCCTCGCACTGCCCTGTCCCTTTGCTGTTTCCAACGGGCCAGAAGTTGGTACTGTGTGACGACAGTCAGCTGCCTCAAAACACACTCTCTCCATCACGATTACTCAGCACAAGCAAATGAACTATTTGGTACATATAAAAACTTCAACATGCCATCAGCCTTATATTTGATTTCTCTCCTGTTAATAATTATTGTATTCAAAGGCTTTCTATTCAAAGGCTTTTAAAAAGTGGAAAATACATACTAATTAACAAATCAATTCGATTGGGTTTTATGTTTTCCCCATGAGCTAAATCCTTATCTAGAAATGTTTTCAAAATGTCTGTAAAAAATGTGTGTTTTCACCATTTGATATGAGTTGTTCTTGTGCCATGAAAACTCACCCTGAGAGTGAAGTACAGTGCAAATAGCCGATAGAGAAATGTTCATTGACAAAAGGCAGCGGGGGCTCCTTCCTCCACTGACAGCAACAAACACCAGCTTTCACTTGCAAGGTTTGGAAAGAGCTCGGTTCCACCAGGCAAAACGAGCACCTTAATTACAACCATTTCCACTCTCCAACAAATGGTTTCCAGAAGCTTCAGTGAGCTAGGTGTAATGTGTGCCTAGTTTTACATTCCCATAGCATCATATTGTCATCATATGTATATATATACTTAAAGCTTTTGTTCAGTTTTTGCAGATGTTTGCATTGACAGCTGGCAAATTTAAGTTTAAAATGTTGAAGGAGGTTATGTAGTGATTTTGGCCAAATATCTGAATGGAGCTTTTAATGATTGGAATAGGCCTATAGGATTGGGGTTCCCTTGTGGGAGCTGTGCAGTACTAGGTTTTAGTTGGGCTGGAGTGGAAGCTCATTTTAACTTGAGCCAAGCACAAAAGTGTAGGCCTTTGGAGGATTTCTGTCCATATACTGTATAATCGGCCTCATCATGAAATCATAAACTCATCAGTCAATGACGTAATAATGGGACACAAAGAAATCCCTGATTAGCAATAAACACATAAAACATGACATTAAATTGCTCGATGGTGTAGACAAGTCAAACATTGACACTAATTTCCTAAGTTTCTTTTTGCACTTACATTTTTTAGGAACAGATACATTTAGTCTCAAATATACTGAACAAAATATAAACGCAACATACAACAATTTCAATGATTTTACTATGTTACAGTTCATATAAGGAAATCAGTCAATTGAAATAAATTAGGCCTAATCTACGGATTTCACATGACTGGGCAGGGGCGGATCCATGGTTGGGAGATTGGCCCACCCACTGGAGAGCCAGGCCCAGCCAATCAGAATGAGTTTTTCCCTACAAAATAGCTTTATTACAGACATAAATACTCCTCAGTTTCATCAGCTGTCCGGGTGACTGGTCTCAGACGATCCTGCAGGTGACGAAGCCAGATGTGGAGGTCCTGGGCTGGCATGGTTACACGTGGTCTGCGGTTGTGAGGACGGTTGGATGTACAGCCAAATTCTCTAAAACAACATTTGAGGTGGCTTATTGTAGAGAAATTAACATTAAATTCTCTGGCAACAGCTCTGGTGGACATTCTTGCAGTCAGCATGCCAATTGCACACTCCCTCAAAACTTCTGTGCCATCTGTGGCATTGTGTTGTGTGACAAAACTGCACATTTTAGAGTTGCCTTTTATTGTCCCCAGCACATGGTGCACCTGTGTAATGATCATGCTTTTTAATCAGCTTCTTGATATGCCACACCTATCAGGTGGATGGATTATCTTGGCAAATGATATATGCTCACTAACAGGGATGTAAACAAATGAGTGCAAACAATTTTAGAGAAATAAGCTTTGTGTGTGTCAGGAACATTTCTGGGATGTTTTATTTCAGCTCATGAAACATGGCACCAACACTTTACGTGTTGCGTTTATATTTTTGTTCAGTATACAATTTGCTCAGGCTCATTGTGGCTAAAATGTCATGGGCGCTTTGCTCTCGCGAGCATTCTGATAGCTAAAGTTAGCTGATTTACAATCAAGGCTGAAAAAAACTCTATCAGAGTGAGAACAAGAGGGAGAAGAAATAGTTGGTTCCCACAGAGCACAGAGGTATGCCTTCAGGAGAATTAAGTCTGCAGTGTGTTCTCGCTCTCTCCATCTCGTTTTCTCTCTCTCTCTGTCTCTCGTCGCCTCATCCCACAGGATCAAGTTTCTTCCTCTGTCTTATTTAAAGCAGTGGAGCATTTCTAGAGCTCTGTTGATTACAAGCCATCTGAAGAGAGGCTGACCTCATGCACCGATGCCGAAGGTGGGGTTTTTCAGCTGAAGTCGGTAATTAAATGCCAGGGCAAGGGGTGGAAGAAGGGGACCCTCGTGACAACACTATCCTGCTACCAACCCATTTAACAGCAAACTTAGACCACTTTTATTATCAGGTTATGAAAATTCTCAAAAACAACTATTGTGCAAATTCACACAAAGTCTGTGTAAACTTGCAAAGTTGACAACATAATTTGCATTTTATTATCTTTATGCTTACTCTTGGTGAAATATTGTGCAATATGCTATATTATTGGGAGAGGTTTGTGATATAATGCCACATGCCTAACCCTACTTAGTGGCGAGTGTGTGTGTGTGTGTGTGTGTGTGGGGGGGGGTGAGATGGGCCGGGATATCAGTCTTAACCAGGGCTTTCTGTGCGTTGTTCAACCGTCACATCATGTGTCATCTTTAGGAACAATGTGGTGTCAGGGCGGGCCCCCCTTTGACTACAGAGCAGGCAGAGTGGCCAGGGCTAATTTACAGCCTCGCTCTCGGCCCGGCAACTGGTGTCACTATCACAGGAAGGGAAAGGTCATGGCTTAAGATGTTAGGTCCTTGACCCTATCTTCTAGGCATTTGACCTCTTAGACAAATATCACCCCTCATTAGCAGCCAGTCAAGCTGCTGGATAGCATTGGCTTTGGAAGCCTCTGTGATCTGCAGCCCACTTTCACTTTCCCAGCAGCCCACTTTCACTTGGTTTGGGGGCAGCAGGACCAGTTGGTTAGAATTAGCCAACAACCATGCTATAGTAGCCTTTGATGGCTTATGCCTTGATAGTTTTCTGTAAAGTTGAAAGTTGTTGGTGTGATTAACTGTTGCAGTGGTAGTTGAAATCATACAAATTATATTGTGAAAATGTTCAGATTTATATATATATTTTCTTCACCCAGATAAGTATTATTGGCAAAAAACAGATGAAAGAAAACTGTTGAGTGAGACTAGTGGTCCCATGGCTAAATCAAATCCAATTGTATTGGTCAAATACACATATTTAGCGGATGCTATTGCAGGTGTAGTGAAACAGTGCAGTGATATCTAACTATTCACGACAATACACACAAAAATAATGGAATTAAGAAATATATAAATATTAGGACGAGCAATGTCGGAGTGGCATTGACTACAATACAGTAGAATACAGTATATACATATGAAATGAGTAAAGCAGTATGTAAACATTATTAAAGTGACCAGTGATTCCATGTCTATGTATATAGGACAGCAGCCTGTATGGTGCAGGGTTGAGTAACTGGGTGGTAGCCGGCTAGTGATGGCTATTTAATAGTCTGTTGGCCTTGAGATAGAAGCTGTTTTTCAGGTTCTCGCTCCCAGCTTTGATGCACCTGTACTGACCTAGCATTCTAGATGATCGGGGGATGAACAGGCAGTGGCTCGGGTGGTTGATGTCCTTGATCTTTATGGCCTTCCTGTGACATTGGATGCCGTAGGTGTCCTGGAGGGCATGCAGTGTGCCCCCGGTGATGCGTTGGTCAGACCGCACCACCCTATGGAGAACCCTGCGGTCGCGGGCGGTGCTGTTGCCTTACCAGGCGGCGATACAGCCCGACAGGATGCTCTCAATTGTTTGTGAGGGTCTTAGGGGCCAAGCCAAATTTCTTCAGCCTCCTGAGGTTGAAGAGGCGCTGTTGCGTCTTCTTCCATTTAATGTGTTGTGGTCAGACTGAATGCTCTATTAAGTTTGCTAACCATGACTTCATGTCACTTCTGGACAAGAGCAAGTAGACTGGAGGGTATTGAAAAAACCTATATGGTGGACAGCTGTCTCATCATTCAAATGGGATAGTTACTCTTAATAAGACTCTGGTCCTTTAATGCACACCTTGATTGCCGACTCAAGATAATGGTCACTTAATAATGATTTATTGTGTGTCCCTTTCGGGAAATTTGTCTTGGATCTCAACAAACAGCAGAACAAGAAAAAGTGCAGGGAACCCACCCCTGGCCTGTTTGAGAGACACCAGTCGCCGCCCTGCAGTGCCAGTGGAAGTGAAATCAATCACAAAATGGAGGGTGAAGGACGTTGAGTGAGGCTTAAGGAAGGTGAAGGTGGGTGAAGGCCTCACTGTGGACTGGTTGGGTGATTTGGCTTGAGAGACCCTGGCCTGTAAAGGGAGAAAGACATCCATGGTCGGGTTGATTAGCCTAAATTATGGCGGTAAGGTCGCGAGCAATGTGGAACTAAAGAAAGCAGCCCATAGATCGGCTAGCTAGGAGGAATCATGTTCTAATAGAAAATAACAGAAACTCGGCCTTGTAGATTGAACTACATTTCTACCTCATACTTCTCTCCGTTTTCGCTGTGCGCAATACAATTGAAGGATATCACTGGCTGGATAAGAGAACATGTCACGGAGTGGACCTACAGTTGAAGTCGGAAGTTTACATACACATTAGCCAAATACATTTAAACTCAGTTGTTCACAATTCCTGAGCGGTATGACGGCTGCGTGGTCCCATGGTGTTTATACTTGCGTACTATTGTTTGTACAGATGAAAGTGGTACCTTCAGGCATTTGGAAATGCTCTATTAAGTCTGCTAACCAGTTTTTCACAATTCCTGAGCGGTATGACGGCTGTGTGGTCCCATGGTGTTTATACACTGCTCAAAAAAATAAAGGGAACACTAAAATAACACATCCTAGATCTGAATGAATGAAATATTCTTATTAAATACTTTTTTCTGTACATAGTTGAATGTGCTGACAACAAAATCACACAAATTATCAATGGAAATCAAATTTATAAACCCATGGAGGTCTGGATTTGGAGTCACACTCAAAATGAAAGTGGAAAACCACACTACAGGCTGATCCAACTTAATGTCCTTAAAACAAGTCAAAAAGAGGCTCAGTAGTGTGTGTGGCCTCCACGTGCCTGTATGACCTCCCTACAATGCCTGGGCATGCTCCTGATGAGGTGGCAGATGGTCTCCTGAGGGATCTCCTCCCAGACCTGGACTAAAGCATCCGCCAACTCCTGGACAGTCTGTGGTGCAACGTGGCGTTGGTGAATTGGATTCAGGTCTGGGGAACGGGCGGGCCAGTCCATAGCATCAATGCCTTCCTCTTGCAGGAACTGCTGACACACTCCAGCCACATGAGGTCTAGCATTGTCTTGCATTAGGAGGAACCCAGGGCCAACCGCACCAGCATATGGTCTCACAAGGGGTCTGAGGATCTCATCTCGGTATCTAATGGCAGTCAGGCTACCTCTGGCGAGCACATGGAGGGCTGTGCGGCCCCCCAAAGAAATGCCACCCACACCATGACTGACCCACCGCCAAACCGGTCATGCTGGAGGATGTTGCAGGCAGCAGAACGTTCTCCACGGCGTCTCCAGACTCTGTCACCTCTGTCATGTGCTCAGTGTGAACCTGCTTTCATCTGTGAAGAGCACAGGGCGCCAGTGGCGAATTTGCCAATCTTGGTGTTCTCTGGCAAATGCCAAACGTCCTGCACGGTGTTGGGCTGTAAGCACAACCCCCACCTGTGGATGTCGGGCCCTCATACCACCCTCATGGAGTCTGTTTCTGACCGTTTGAGCAGACACATGCACATTTGTGGCCTGCTGGAGGTCATTTTGCAGGGTTCTGGCAGTGCTCCTGCTGCTCCTCCTTGCACAAAGGCGGAGGTAGCGGTCCTGCTGCTGGGTTGTTGCCCTCCTACGGCCTTCTCCACGTCTCCTGATGTACTGGCCTGTCTCCTGGTAGCGCCTCCATGCTCTGGACACTACGCTGACAGACACAGCAAACCTTCTTGCCACAGCTCGCATTGATGTGCCACCCTGGATGAGCTGCACTACCTGAGCCACTTGTGTGGGTTGTAGACTTTGTCTCATGCTACCACTAGAGTGAAAGCACCGCCAGCATTCAAAAGTGACCAAAACATCAGCCAGGAAGCATAGGAACTGAGAAGTGGTCTGTGCTTACCATCTGCAGAACCACTCCTTTATTGGTGGTGTCTTGCTAATTGCCTATAATTTCCACCTGTTGTCTATTCCATTTGCACAACAGCATGTGGAATTTATTGTCAATCAGTGTTGCTTCCTAAGTGGACAGTTTGATTTCACAGAAGTGTGATTGACTTAGAGTTACATTGTGTTGTTTAAGTGTTCCCTTTATTTTTTTGAGTAGTGTACTTGCATCCTATTGTTTGTACAGATGAAAGTGGTACCTTCAGGCATTTGGAAATTGCTCCCAAGGATGAACCAGACTTGTGGAGGTCTACCATTTTTTTTCTGAGGTCTTGGCTGATTTATTTTCATTTTGCCATGATGTCAAGCAAAGAGGCAGTGACTTTGAAGGTAGGCCTTGAAATACATCCACAGGTACACCTCCAATTGACTCAAATTATATAAATTAGCCTATCAGAAGCTTCTAAAGCCATGACATCATTTTCTGGTATTTTGAAAGCTGTTTAAAGGCACAGTCAACTTAGTGTATGTGAACATCTGACCCACTGGAATTGTGATACAGTGAATTATGAGTGAAATAATCTGTCTGTAAACAATTGTTGGAAAAATTCCTTGTGTCATGCACAAAGTAGATGTCCTAACCGACTTGCCAAAACTATAGTTTGTTAACAAGAAATTTGTGGAGTGGTTGAAAAACGTGTTTTAATGACTCCAACCTCAGTGTGTGTAAACATCCGACTTCAACTGTATGTGAACATTTACAGGGCTGCTGTTAGATGTGCTTTGTTGCTGCTTTACCTTGTTTGACCCTGGCGGCAGAGATGAACAGTTTGCGTGTGTTGAATGACTGTAAAGACGTCTGACCTATTTCCCTCTGAGCTCTTAAACAGATTTGCACTGTAAACTAGTTAGCTTTGACGATGCATCCTCGAGGCACTGTAACTTTTAGGTTCTGATCAAAAGTAAAGAGTCAGTCCATTTGTTTTACTGGCCTGGAACTGCAAGCATTTATGTCCAGAGAGTTTTGCGCGGGGTTTTGAAAGGACTTGGCCTTACACACAGAGCACACACACCAGTCTAGTTATCTGCCAGTTTAGATCATCAGCCACGGCTGGAAAACAAGGAAAGGGAAAAGAGACCAGCCGTTCCTTTGTAACGGTGCACACACACAAAGATGGTGGTTTGCTGTGTTTCCTGGGGGTTTTGCTGAGAGTAACCAAATCTGGCAATATCTACCGGCTGACTTTTGGCTCTTCTACTGTTACAGCGGTTTTATATTTCCCTCCCCTTCCACGGGATGTGGAATTACAATAACTTGGCGCTATTTAAGGCGATTGTGGGATAAACCACAACCTCTGTTGTGGTTACTGCAGTACACATTGTGGCTTGGGAACCCCTCACCACCACCCACTCAACCCTATTCCCCCCCCCAAATCCCACTAACCACCCGACTGCCATAGCTATGAGTATAACAATGACTGTGTCACCACACTCTCTTTCGTAAGTACAGAGATACACACACACACGCGCGCATACTGTACCATTCATTGTAATTGAGGTTGGGGCTCATTCATAAAAATGTTTCATTGTCATAGCGTTTGATATCAGCGAGTAATAGCAGGTTTGTGTAGATGACCTACTAGAGAAATCCAACAGCTGGCACAGCCCCCAGTGCCAAAGGACTAGCACAGCCAGGATTAGATAGCCAGGATCAGATAGCCAGGATCAGATCATCTGATACACTGCCTGTTTAATATCGCTGGATGTGCCGTCCAATTTGTCATCTTGACTGCTTTGAGGACCTTCTATCCCTTCGTCTTTGTCAATTTCTTTGTTGTTCATTTGATAAGCAAAAACTCATTCTCTCTCTAAACAAACCAGTGCATTTGGGTGATTCCACATTTTTTAAATCTTAATACACCCTAAATATAAAAGAGATTAGCTCATTACAAAATCTCATTTTTGGACAGAAAATGTTTTTATAATGACAATGCCAGCTTTGAGCAGCAGGGGCTAGGCTACATAGCATTAGCGTTAGTGTAGCATAGTGTGCGCTGGCCTGGCATGTGTTTAGAGATGCGATGCTGTCTCAATGGGGCAGACGGACGGATGGGGGGATTGGCAATGGGGAAGTTGGGCTAATTAATTCTGCATTAATGCCCCAGTCACCCCAAGACATCCCCAGCAGCAGAGAGGGGGAGACAGAGGCATGTGCCAAGCTTTCTGAAGCTCGCTGTTCTCTTTCTTCTTTGTTCATGAGATACGGTGGTTATCTATGAGACCTAGGCTGACAGGAATCTGCAGGCCTCAAATCTGCAGGACTGATATTTTCTCCTCTCCTCCATGTTGGATATTTGCTTTTCTTTGTCTGTTTTTTGGGGCCTGTCTGGTTTAAAGCCTAGGAACTGCATGTGTCGAACTATAGCTCTCCCTAACGGCTAAGAACATTCAGGAATTCAGGACACAGACGTCTCTTCCCAATTCAGAACAGCAGCTTTGGCTAACTTCTGAGAATGGACTCTTTGTATCCACATGCCATTCAACAAGAGTCCCATTGTCTTTAGCTCCCCTTTAGCCTCAGCGCTAGTCATTGCTCAGTCTTTATTGTATGCACTGTGATTGTATTAGGACTTGATGAGGACTTCATTTTAATGGTGGGCAGACAGCTCATATGCTGTTCAGGCCCGAGCGGGGGAAAACTGTGGTAATCATCTAATTACCGCCAGGATTCATTTTTTTTTTGCCAAGCGACCGCTACGTAGCTGTACATGGATCAAAGCGAACGCAGAGAGGTAGAAACAAGCCATTCATCTTGTCGCCTGTCTTGGAATATTACACTTGTTGTCCTGCACATTGATTTGCCATGCCACATGACGGCATGTCGGTGACGCAAACTGATGTACTTTTTAAACCACACAGATACAGACACACACACACACACCAACGAATGTGGCAGCGAGGGGTCGGAAAGGGGAAGAAGAGACAAAAGGGTCAGGCCCAGAATCTCAGTATTCACTGTGTTTAAATGTCAGTTCCTCTCCCGTCTTTGTCCAGGGAGCTACAGGAATGTGCTGCAGCCGGTGATTTGTGCCAGTCAGTAGGGAAATATCGTAACCGTCTTTATGGGGGATCTTAGCAACTGAGAGAGGCTCATCTCCCGCCACCCAGTGCCCTAGCTCTCTCACTTCAGCTGCCACTTTCCAGCCGGCCCAGTGCAAACGGACGAGATTTGTTTCTTTTAGACTTGATAAGATTACAGTTACAGAATAAAATTGGTCCTTTATGGCCACCCGAGTGGCACAGCGGTCTAAGGCACTGCATCGCAGTGTTGCGGCGTCACGACAGCCTGGGTTCTATCCCATAGGGCGGTGCACAATTGGCCCAGCGTTGTCCAGGTTAGGGGAGGGTTTGGCCATGGGGGGCTTTACTTGGCTCATCGCATTCTAGCGACTCCTTGTGGCAGGCCGTCGCCTGCAGGCTGACTTCGTTCATCAGTTGAACGGTGTTTCCTCCGACACATTGGTGCAGCTGGCTTTCGGGTTAAGCAAACGGGTGTTAAGAAGCGCGGTGTGGCGGGTCATGTTCCGGAGGATGCATGACTCGACCTTCCCATTTCCTGAGCCCGTTGGGAAGTTGCAGCGATGAGAAAGATTGTAATCACAAAAAAGGGGTTAAAAAATATGTTTTAAATAAAAGGGCCTTTATTGGTATATACTGGAGGTCTCCAACCCTGTTCCTGGAGAGTAAACCTACTGGAGGTTTACACCAGGCCTCTCTAACCCTGTTCTGGTAGTAGAGAGACCCTCCTGGAGGTTTTTGTTGTAATTAACTGATTGAGTTTAATTATTAGAATCAGGTGTGCTAGATTAGAGTTGGAGTGAAA
Source organism: Oncorhynchus mykiss (assembly GCF_013265735.2). Lineage (NCBI taxonomy): Eukaryota > Metazoa > Chordata > Actinopteri > Salmoniformes > Salmonidae > Oncorhynchus > Oncorhynchus mykiss. The sequence goes on along the minus strand of NC_048565.1, from coordinate 14,012,323 downwards.
ACCTACAGGAGGGTAGCTCTACAGTAACAGGGTTGGAGTTAAAAACCTACAAGAGGGTAGCTCTACAGTAACATGGTTGAAGTGAAAACCTACAGGAGGGTAGCTCTACAGTAACATGGTTGGAGTGAAAACCTACAGGAGGGTAGCTCTACAGTAACATGGTTGGAGTGAAAACCTACAGGAGGGTAGCTCTACAGTAACATTGTTGGAGTGAAAACCTACAGGAGGGTAGCTCTACAGTAACATGGTTGGAGTGAAAACCTACAGGAGGGTAGCTCTACAGTAACATGGTTGGAGTGAAAACCTACAGGAGGGTAGCTCTACAGTAACATGGTTGGAGTGAAAACCTACAGGAGGGTAGCTCTACAGTAACATGGTTAGAGTGAAAACCTACAGGAGGGTAGCTCTCCAGTAACATGGTTGGGTTGAAAACCTACAGAAGGGTAGCTCTACAGTAACATGGTTGGAGTGAAAACCTACAGGAGGGTAGCTCTACAGTAACATGGTTGGAGTGAAAACCTACAGGAGGGTAGCTCTACAGTAACATGGTTGGAGTGAAAACCTACAGGAGGGTAGCTCTCCAGTAACATGGTTGGAGTGAAAACCTACAGGAGGGTAGCTCTACAGTAACATGGTTGGAGAGCTCTGGTGAATATTCATCAGTCCAAACAGGTGTTATTCTTCTCTGAAGAGTCAGTCTCTGAGGGAGCATAGCCACAAGGCTAGTAACATGCAACATCCGGTGAGCATTGGGGTTCAGTCAGAAAACTGGCAGAGTGGACACCGGAGGATGAAGAGGGATTTCCAGCATTACAAATGCATTCTTAGAATTGTGTAATTCTTCTGTCCGTTGCGGTGGGGGCACTGCTGTCCTTTATCTTGAAGAGGTCTGAACTGGTTCAGTGCCAAGGCAAGAAACTGAGACCATGTGATCCACTGACGAGCCTCTATTGTGTGGTGAACCCATTTGGGACGGCATATAAAAAGGACTGTAGACATGAAACGGAACAGCTGTGGCCGTCTGTAGGGGAAAGTTGCTACAGATGGTGAAAGAAGTGAAAAATAAACTACCGTATGGCTGGTAAAATATAGAAGACTAGGGGTTTGCTGAACTGGTTCCTCTCACATCGTGTGTGTATGTTTGCAATGCATGTCTTGTCTTAGTGAGTATGTTCAGTCAAGTATTGTTTTTAGCTGTTGTGTTATAGTGGAGAATGCTTCTTGAATCAACGCTCTGTCCTTATACCATTTCTGCCCATCTGCTGTGCAGTTCAACACAGATGTATTTCCTTTGCGCTCCAACTGACATGTTACCCCATTATATTTACATTATATTTAACAATATTTGCATGTACTGTATATTCATTCAAATTAGCTGGTGGACCTTTGGGGGGGAGGGGGTGTGTGTGTGCATGCACTGTGTATAGACTAGTGCAGGTCGTGTCTCTCCGCTCTGTAGTTAAGAATGGAGGTCAGGCCAGCCGTCTGCCAGTGGGCCCACTGTCCCAGGGTCTCCCGCTCTGCTCTGCTCACCCTGCGGTGATTAAATCGTGAGTGATCCGCTCCTCCTCGTGATGCACTGGATGGAGAGGGAAAATCCAGCCTGGGAAGTATCCATCTGTAACACAGCATCTACTGTTTCAATCTCCAGCAGCTTTCTTCCAAAAACAACTGCAGTTAGGCTGCATGGCCAGAGATGTGTGGACAGAGAGGCCTGTGGTTATTACGGACAGAAGAACCAGGCAAACTCCAAAGTCACCCTAAGTGTGATTGATGAGGACGGTAGTCGTTAGGTTAACGAATGGACTGTGCTTGGTGGGTAAGTTAAGCAGCAGAGCTGGGGATTTGACAGTGAGCCATCCCAAAGCCCCAGAGTGGAGGAGAGATTTGAAAAAAACTGTCCTGCCTCTTTGGACAGTGTCCAGGAGGAGAAGCCATACGAATCAGACATTTTGTAATAATGGCCGCTGACGTGACGTCGTGAGCATGCTCGCATTTCACCTCATTGTTGTCGTTTTCTTCCCCCGATTGGTTTCCGTTCAGATTGTCATATGCTGGTTTTTAATTATTGACAAGTGAAGTGTGGGGGTAGGGGGGGGGGGGGGGGGGCACTTACTGGGGGGGTTGTATTTTTTAATTATTGACAAGTGAAGTGTGGGGGTAGGGGGGGGGCACTTACTGGGGGGGTTGTATTTTTTAATTATTGACAAGTGAAGTGTGGGGGTAGGGGGGGGCACTTACTGGGGGGGTTGTATTTTGTAATTATTGACAAGTGAAGTGTGGGGGTAGGGGGGGCACTTACTGGGGGGGTTGTATTTTGTAATTATTGACAAGTGAAGTGTGGGGGTAGGGGGGGGCACTTACTGGGGGGGTTGTATTTTTTAATTATTGACAAGTGAAGTGTGGGGGTAGGGGGGGGGCACTTACTGGGGGGGTTGTATTTTTAAATTATTGACAAGTGAAGTGTGGGGGTAGGGGGGGGCACTTACTGGGGGGGTTGTATTTTTTAATTATTGACAAGTGAAGTGTGGGGGTAGGGGGGGGGGACTTACTGGGGGGTTGTATTTTTTAATTATTGACAAGTGAAGTGTGGGGGTAGGGGGGGCACTTACTGGGGGGGTTGTATTTTTTAATTATTGACAAGTGAAGTGTGGGGGTAGGGGGGGCACTTACTGGGGGGGTTGTATTTTTTAATTATTGACAAGTGAAGTGTGGGGGTAGGGGGGGCGCTTACTGGGGGGGGTTGTATTTTTTAATTATTGACAAGTGAAGTGTGGGGGTGGGGGGGGCACTTACTGGGGGGCTTGTAATTTTTAATTATTGACAAGTGAAGTGTGGGGGTATGGGGGGGGGCACTTACTGGGGGGGTTGTATTTTGTAATTATTGACAAGTGAAGTGTGGGGGTAGGGGGGGGAACTTACTGGGGGGGTTGTATTTTTAAATTATTGACAAGTGAAGTGTGGGGGTGGGGGGGGCACTTACTGGGGGGGTTGTATTTTGTAATTATTGACAAGTGAAGTGTGGGAGTGGGGGGGGCACTTACTGGGGGGGTTGTATTTTTTAATTATTGACAAGTGAAGTGTGGGGGTAGGGGGGGAACTTACTGGGGGGGTTGTATTTTTTAATTATTGACAAGTGAAGTGTGGGGGTAGGGGGGGGCACTTACTGGGGGGGTTGTATTTTTTAATTATTGACAAGTGAAGTGTGGGGGTAGGGGGGGGCACTTACTGGGGGGGTTGTATTTTTTAATTATTGACAAGTGAAGTGTGGGGGTAGGGGGGGGGGGCACTTACTGGGGGGGTTGTATTTTTTAATTATTGCATTTTTTTCCCGCCCCTTGGTCGCTCCATCTGTGTATACGGAGCAGGGCAATATAAATGAATACGTCAATGAGGATACTATGGCCGTGGCGCTACGTCTTGCCAAGCCACAAGGCCCTGGCACGACGCACACTGAACCCCCTTGTTTAGTTCAGGGGAGCGGATGGGTGCTTCTTCAAGAAAACATTGAGCATCAACTCAACACATTAGCAATTACGCTTCCCTGGCTTGCTTCAGGAGCGAATGTAAACGTTGCTTGTCCTCGCATGCCGGGGAAAAACAACAAGCTTGGGACCAAGCTACCTTTCTGAAGGAGAAACAAGAAAGGAAGCCAGGCCTAGGGAAGTTGGGATATTGTTTTTTCCATTCCTGAAGTGCTTCCCAGCTCCAAGCCATCCTAAAGGCTACTGAGACGAGAGGAAGGGGAGAGATGCTGTAGGTCTGTATGGCTTGTGTGTCCTAATGAGGAAACCTACTGTCAAATCATGACCCACACCTCTTTCTCTTACTCACCTTCTCTTGCAGTGATTTAACCGAAAAGCTTCCCACTCTGCCATGAATGAGGGACAGAAAGAAAGAACCCTCCCCTCACTTTAGGTCCGCTGTTCTCAAAGAGTGGATCAGCGTGGTGCGTTTTGTTTTTAGGAAATGAATATGGCACCTTTTACGAGATACCCATTCGATGTTGTGGCCACTCCCAGATAGATATGCTTGCTGCTTGTTAGTTTTGTTAGACCAGTATGTCTGACACAAGGGCATTCTCGGCCGCCAGGCATTACGGCCCTTCAACCATAAAACTGTTTTCAGAGGGGAAACAAAAGCGGCACTTGATTAGTCGTGAAACCATCTGGGAACGAGACTCTCGGCAACCAAGCTAATTGGTCAACGTTTCCAAACAAGAAAGGAGAAACTCCTGTTCACATATACGCATATTTAAATGAATGTCTTTTTCTCTTTTTTTGAGGCCCCTTCTAATCACGAGCACCAGTTTTCTCCCATCCTTCTTTGTGTGTGTTATTTAGTCTCCATCGCCAGCCTCACCCCCTGAACCCAAATGTATTGGAACTGAGGGGGGCCTCCCTCTCCTAATGGACGGCTCATATTACTTCACACAGACATAGACAGAGTCTGGCCCCGGAGGACTCAGCGCTCTGGCGTGAAATATTGAATATTGTTTAAAGATTCCTTTTGTCCGTGCTTGGACTTGGAGGGGGGGAGAGGGTGGGAGGGGGGAGAGGGTACAGAACAAAAGGGAAAGCCATCACAAGGGCTAACCTCAGTAAGTTGTCCCAAACCAAGGTGTCTGCGGTCTTCCTCTATGATTTTATTTTGATTGAGTTCTCATTTGACCCTTGTGTTGTCTGTGCACTGTGAGCGCTTATCTAATTGCTAACGAACACACACGTCAAACAAGCGTACCTCACGCCGTCTCGTCAAGCAAAAGGGAAGCAAGTCAATAAACGAAACGTTACAGGTGGTTCGTCTTCCTAGAAAGTTGGGACCTGCTGTGAGTCGAGATATTTCCCCTCACACCCGTTGGCTGCGGAAAACAAGTGGTGGTAGCCCTGGGCCTACTCCCTGCTCGTCTGCACCCACCATCCTCCCCCACTCCCGGAGCTGAGAGAGAGAGGCTGGAGGGTATGGTTCAAAGTCAGATATTCTGAGATAAGGCAACAATCAATCATACCAACTCTGTGTCGTGTGACCAGCCCAAACTGCTCTGCCTGTGACCAGGCAGGCAAAAGTTAGTGCTTCTCTCTCTCTCTCTCTCTCTCTCTCTCTCTCTCTCTCTCTCTCTCTCTGTCTCTGTCTCTGTCTCTCTTTCTCTCTCTCTCAATTCAATTTGCCTTATTGGCATGACGTAACAATGTACATATTGCCAAACGCTTATTTTGGATATTTACAAAATTATCAATTGGACAACAGTAACAACAATAACCAAGGGTCAAAATAACCATATATTCAACAATAACAATAAGCATACAGTAGAGGACATGTGCAGGTTGATTGGTCTGTCAGACACTGTCCCTCAACTTATGGCAGGCAGCAATGTAGTGCGCTGCCAACCCACAGCTCTCTGCGTCCTCCCCCAACAGGACGGGTCGCCTACTCTCATCAGAGAGGTATTTGAAACCTTGAATAAGGGTTTCAGATTTGGGGTAATGACACTCTCTAATTGTTTTATATTTTTGACATGTTGTCAGGAAATGCAGCTCTGTCTCAGGTTCTGCTGTGGTGCAGTGGTTGCACAGCCTTTCCTCTACAGGGAGCCAGGTTTTCCTGTCTACCCTTCTCAATGGCAAGGCTGTGCTCACTGAGCCTGTACTTTGTCAAGGTTTTGATCAGTAACCATGGTCAAATAGTTAGCCACGATGTACTGTCAATTTAGGGCCAGATAGCACTGCATTTTGCTTTGGGTTTGTGCTTGTGTTTCCCAAAAGCAATGTAGTTTTGTTTGGACTGTGTTGTAATTTGTTTTATTCTGATTGATTGGATGTTCTGGTCCTGAGGCTTCAGCATGTTAGTAGAACAGGTTTGTGAACTTAGCCCCAGGACCAGCTAGATGAGGGGACTCTTTTCTTTGCTCTCTCTCTCTCCCTCTCTCTCTCTCTCTCTCTCTCTCTCTCTCTCTCTCTCTCTCTCTCTCTCTCTCTCTCTCTCTCTCTGTCTCTCTCAATTCAATTCAAGGGGCTTTATTGGCATGGGAAACATATGTTAACATTGCCAAAGCACGTGAGGTAGATAATATACAAAAGTGAAATAAACAATAAAAATGAACAGTAAACATTACACAAACAGAAGTTTCAAAAGAATAAAGACATTACAAATGTCATATTACGTATATATACAGCGTTGCAACGATGTACAAATGGTTAAAGGTACACAAGGGAAAATAAATAAGCATAAATATGGGTTGTATTTACAATGATGTTTGTTCTTCACTGGTTGCCCTTTTCTTGTGGCAACAGGTCACAAATCTTGCTGCTGTGATGGCAGTTTCACCCAGTAGATATGGGAGTTTATCAAAATTGGATTTGTTTTCGAATTCTTTGTGGATCTGTGTAATCTGAGGGAAATATGTCTCTCTAATATGGTCATACATTGGGCAGGAGGTGCAGCTCAGTTTCCACCTCATTTTGTGGGCAGTGTGCACATAGCCTGTCTTCTCTTGAGAGCCATGTCTGCCTACGGCGGACTTTCTCAATAGCAAGGCTATGCTCACTTAAGTTTGGGTCAGTCACAGTGGTCAGGTATTCTGCCGGTTCAGGTTAACTGCCTGTTCAGGGGCAGAACGACATATTTTTACCTTGTCAGCTCGGGGATTCGAACTTGCAACCCGGTTACTAGGCCAACGCTCTAACCACTAGGCTACCCTGCCACCCATCTCTCTGTAGGTGATGGCTTTGTTATGGAAGGTTTGTGAATCACTTCCTTTTAGGTGGTTATAGAATTTAACGGCTCTTTTCTGGATTTTGATTATTAGTGGGTATCGGCCTAATTCTGCTCTGCATACATTATTTGGTGTTCTATGTTGTACATTGAGGATATTTTTGCAGAATTGCAAAAAGAGTCTCAATTTGGTGTTTGTCCCATTTTGTCCCATCTCTCTCAATTCAATTCAATTCAAGGGGCTTTATTCTCTCTCTCTCTCTCTCTCTCTCTCTCTCTTTCTCTCTCTCTCTCTCTCTCTCTCTCTCTCTCTTTCTCTCTCTCTCTCTCTCCCTCTGTGTCTCTCTCTCCTCCTCTCTATCTCTCTCTCTCTGCTTGGTGCAGGTGGGGTATTTGTCTAGTTGGTGACAGTTATTTTCTGTTGATGTCCCATCTCTCTCTCTCTCTTCCTCACTCTCTCTCTCGCTCTCTCTCTGTCTCTCTCTCTCCCCCTCTATCTCTCTCTCTCTGCTTGGTGCAGGTGGGGTATTTGTCTAGTTGGTGACAGTTATTTTCTGTTGATGTCCCATCTCTCTCTCTCTCTTCCTCTCTCTCTTCCTCTCCCTCTCTCTCTCTCTCTCTTCCTCTCTCTCCCCCTCTCTATCTCTCTCTATCTATCTCTCTCTCTCTCTCTCTGCTTGGTGCAGGTGGGGTATTTGTCTAGTTGGTTATTTTCTGTTGATGTCCCATGGCTTAACTCTGTTGGAGCAGTGAGGTTGGGACGGTCTATACTAGTCTTCTACCCTTACGAGTGTCGCTCAATCTTCTCTGTCTCCATCACACCATAAACGACATCGTCTCGAGGCTGAAACAAATATGCAGCTATGACAGCAGAAGCTAGCTGAGGTTAGAAATACCGCTGGAGTGACAAGACGAAGGACAGTGGTTGAGGATTATTGTCTCCACTGTACTGTACAACACACACGCACGCACGCACGCACGCACGCACGCACACACACACACACATTTTTGCCTCCTCTCTTTCTCTCTCCTCTCTCTCTCCTCTCTCTCTCTCTCTCTCTCTCTGCGGCTTCATGCTAATTAAATTCCTGCGTTGTCCATTAGACGGATAGAGTGAGCGGACTGCTGACTCAACACAGGTAGGGCGGCCCGCTGTAATGTCTGGAAGAGCTCAAGTGCCCAAGCAATTCATTTGGGCCCCATTTTACACATTCCTGGGTCACCACATGCTTTCAAGGGTGTAGAGAGAGAGAGAGGGGTGCGAGCCAGGTTGGAGGGATAAGCTAATAACTTCAAAATGCTTTATTTCTAAAGTGGTCACTCCACCACCAGGCTTTGTCCTCTAAAATTCACTGATGTGAGCTTACCCTCTCGATGTATTGGCTTATAGTCTTTTCAACTACTTCACTAGGCTTCACTAGAGTAATGTAACTCAAATATTATTGTAATTGCCATGTTCAAATCTACACAGGTGACTCCTTTCCAAAATATTTGGGGTATTTCCCTTTCATACCACAGAGACGTTTAACCTGGATGTTGAGAAGCTATCAGCGGGCTTCTCCTAAACTAGTAGCGGGTTAAAATGGTAAAGCCAACTCAGGGCTGCGGCCGGTACATTGGGTAGGTCGGCAAAGTTATTTATTCACAAAGCACAAGTCACATTTTCCAGGTTCTTTGTCCCACTTCAGCTTGTGGTGTCGCACCTGTCTTTTTCCTGGTGGGTTGTGACAGCATGCAAGACACCACTGTAAGGCATCTCGTCCTCTTCTTCTGAGGAGGAGTAACGAGAAGGATCGGAGGACCAAAGCGCAGCGTGGTAAGTGTTCATGATGTAATATTTAATAAATCTAAATAAACACTGAAATACAAAACAATAAAGTGAAGGAATGAAAACCGAAACAGTCCTGTCTGGCGACACACACCAAGACAGAAAATAAACACCCACCACTCAAAACCGAAACAGTCCTGTCTGGCGACACACACCAAGACAGAAAATAAACACCCACCACTCAAAACCGAAACAGTCCTGTCTGGCGACACACACCAAGACAGAAAATAAACACCCACCACTCAAAACCGAAACAGTCCTGTCTGGCGACACACACCAAGACAGAAAATAAACACCCACCACTCAAAACCGAAACAGTCCTGTCTGGCGACACACACCAAGACAGAAAATAAACACCCACCACTCAAAACCGAAACAGTCCTGTCTGGCGACACACACCAAGACAGAAAATAAACACCCACCACTCAAAACCGAAACAGTCCTGTCTGGCGACACACACCAAGACAGAAAATAAACACCCACAACTCAAAACCGAAACAGTCCTGTCTGGCGACACACACCAAGACAGAAAATAAACACCCACCACTCAAAACCGAAACAGTCCTGTCTGGCGACACACACCAAGACAGAAAATAAACACCCACAACTCAAAAGTGAAACCAGGCTACCTAAGTTTGATTCTCAATCAGGGACAATGATTGACAGCTGCCTCTGATTGAGAACCATACTAGGCCGAACACAGAAATCACAAATGTATAGAAAAACTAACATAGACAACCCACCCAACTCATGCCCTGACCATACTAAAACAGAGATATAATAACAGAACTAAGGTCAGAACGTGACAACCACACACATTATTTAGGCTCTGACCACCAATAAACAATGAAGAATTTACAACTCTGCCACAGCCCTTGAACACTGTGTACAGGTCAGGGTTCTTTCAGAAAAATATAGCTGTGAAATACATCTATCTAGACTGACATTGTCTCTGTGTCTTGGTTAGAAACACTAACCATCTTTTTAATCCAACATCCAGCCTCCGTGTCAACGGAGAACATATTCAGAGATCACCTTGAATCCTAATGGATATAATAGCACTAAAGATATGTGAATAGTTGACGATAATTGATGGTGCGTTCAATTAAAATCAATTATCTTTTTCACATGCTCCGTAGTCTCAACTCGTTATGGTCGAAAAGGTTCTCATCATTGTTCTCCACCACCTCTAAAAGAGAAACGGCCTCTGGTAAGTCCTCAGGGCCATGTTAGCCTCCCATTATGTCTGCTCGCACAGTGGTGGGAACAAGAGGGAGCTCCTCGAATCCCCTAAGTCCCCAGGGTGATACCCTCAAAGAGTTAAACTCCCCCTCCCAGTCCTCCCACCCCTCCCACACAGATCAACAGAGTCCTAAGCAGACGAAGAACAAACAAGAAATTAGAAAAAACAACAACAAAACTTTCCAGTTGCCGCCTCTTCTTTACTCATTAGCATGTGAATCGCTATTCATCCATTTAGGGTCCATCAGAACCTCATGAGCACCCAGTTTCCATGGGCTCCTCACAGACAAAGCCTGCCAAGAGAAACGGCAAAGAGCAGCTATCCCTACCAATGACTTTCCATACAAAATAGAATCTCAGACAGACACTGAATGGTATGTGTTGGTGTGTCCCAGTCAGGTGTAGTGGATAGAGACAGAGAGAAGAAGAAGTGATGCATAGAATGGTGAGGGGGGGTGGAGGGGGGAGGGGGTGAACACGGAGGCAAGAGGTGCAGCTGGCTCATACAGACACCCCATTCCCACACTCCCCATTCCAATGGGCTGGTTTGTACTGGTCTAGTCTTAATTCACCATTTGCCTAATTAACATCTCATATGCATAACTTGTTGCGCCCCCCTCCCCGTGCCCCCTCTGCCAAAACAATGAAAAGACTTAATCCTAAAGCGTCTGTAGTTAAGATAAAAGCACTCTGCACTCTTAACGACTCTCGCTTTTCTCGTCAGCAATTAAAAGGCCTATGGTTAGGTGGAACCTGGGGCTTTCCAAATGCACAACAAAAGGCATGTATTTGAGGTCAAGTTATTGATTGTGAGTTGAATTCCTAAAAGTCTAAAATTGTAGTTTGGAAAACCCAATTCCTTTGTGATCTTCACCGTAGTCTGCTTGAAAAAATTCTAGGATGTTTGGGTCATAATACTTTAAAATGCTTCATCCTGCATGTTGCGCTCTTGTTGCGCTCTCCTGCTGGGTGCATTGGGGTTACGAGGTCGTGTGAAGCAACACGGTTGAGGACTTTTTGGTTTTAGTTCAAATTAATTGAACTAACAGTATAATCACATGCTGTATAAGCCCAGTCTTATGTTTTGGCAAGACTGATAAGAATACACAGTATATACCCCCACAGAATACACAGTATATACCCCTGCAGAATACACAGTATATACCCAGCAGAATACACAGTATATACCCCCACAGAATACACAGTATATACCCCGCAGAATACACATTATATACCCCCACAGAATACACAGTATATACCCCTGCAGAATACACAGTATATACCCAGCAGAATACACAGTATATACCCCCACAGAATACACAGTATATACCCCGCAGAATACACATTATATACCCCCACAGAATACACAGTATATACCCCGCAGAATACACAGTATATACCCCCACAGAATACACAGTATATACCCCCACAGAATACACAGTATATACCCCCGCAGAATACACAGTATATACCCCCGCAGAATACACAGTATATACACCCCCACAGAATACACAGTATATACCCCCACAGAATACACAGTATATACTCCTGCAGAATACACAGTATATACCCCCACAGAACACACAGTATATACTCCCACAGAACACACAGTATATACTCCCACAGAACACACAGTATATACTCCCGCAGAACACACAGTATATACCCCCGCAGAATACACAGTATATACCTCCGCAGAACACACAGTATATACCTCCACAGAAAACACAGTATATACCCCTACAGAATACACAGTATATACCCCGCAGAATACACAGAATATACCCCCACAGAATACACAGTATATACCCCCACAGAATACACAGAATATACCCCCACAGAATACACAGTATATACCCCCACAGAATACACAGAATATACCCCCACAGAATACACAGACTTTTCCTGCAGACAGTAAATCTGCCAGGTCCACTTGGACTGTGAGGAAACTATGCATAGCCGTGGATAGAGAACTGTTTCTCGTGCTCTCCTCCTGGAGATGTCAACCAGATGTCCAGCACTGGGCTTGTTGGCATGCTGTCAATTCCTGCGCTGACGAGACACGACCACAGCGACAGCCCCAAGGTCACAACCCAATTCACGGTTCTTTTCCCAAACTCATTTCCTGTGCACGGGAGAAACTGACAGAGGTCTGTTAATAGCGTCTCAACGTGGACATTATGGACACTAATGAAAAACACTTGTCTGTCTTTCTTGGTGTTGGGACAGTGTCCGAGAGCCAAAATGGCTGTCTGAATGGCTGAAGTAGACTTTTATAACAACCTTGGTCCCTTGCGTATTGGGACAAAGACTAACATTGTAAACCAGGTGCTCAACATCCATTGTTTCTGCTTTGGTTGATTACAGAACACAGATAACAGTCTTGCTAAGCCTGCTCCTGATTGTTTTAATGCAGCCGATGCCCAGACTTTTGTATTCCCTTTAAAACCCAAATACACCTGTTCCTGTTTTTTTCTTTTATTGGAGAATGTTGTCTGAAAAGCTCCAGATGCTTGAGGTTTTGGAAATGAGAGGGAGATGAGTGGTGAGGTTTACCTCTGGGCTGCGTTGGTTGGCGTATCGGGGCCTGCCCTGCAGATGCTAGCAACCAGCACCATGTGCCTCGCTGCTGCCACCACAAACAAACTACATACAAGTGCTGTGACCAGGCACTTTCCCTTTCTCCTTGCTTTCCCTCTTTCCTCTAACCTCTCTCACTCTGCTACCTTTCTCTCTCTGTTCTCTCTCATGCATCCTCCTCATTCTGTCTTCCTCTTTCTCTATCCCTCCTACTCCCCTCTCTTCTTTCCCAGGGTGATTCAGCATGCAGCACTGAGAGTCAGGCTTTTTCAGGACCTGGGAGGCTGGAGAGGGAAAGTGATAGTTCTATTTTGTGTGCCTGCCCTGCACTGCCGTCTCTGAAATGACAGGCTATGGGGTGTATTATTACCCCTGTAGCACGCCTCCCTCCAGGGCCAGACCCAAATGGGAGAGGAGAGGAGGATAAACCCATTCTCTTCCCCCAACATAGCTTCACAGCATCGGGCACCTTTTATAGTTAGTTTTTCTGTATTGGAGCGAGAAAGGGAGCATACTTCTCCTGGCTGAACCTCTGTGGTGTTTGTGAAGGTGTGATCAGCACTAAGGCCCTGTGTCAGCATAACTGGCAGCGTCATCCTCCAGGTTCCAAGGGCTTTTGAGGGAGACGGTTTAGGTGCCACCGGAGCAATTAAATGCAGGCTCTATTAAACAACCAGCCACCCGCACTTAAATCACAGCACAGACAGCGTCTTTAAAGTAGCAGCTCCTGCCTGCCTGCCCTCCAGCCAGCTCAGTCCCATTACGCCCTCCAGCTAGCTCAGTCCCATTACACCTTCCAGCCAGCTCAGTCCCATTACACCCTCCAGCCAGCTCAGTCCCATTACACCCTCCAGCCAGCTCAGTCCCATTACACCCTCCAGCTAGCTCAGTCCCATTACACCCTCCAGCCAGCTCAGTCCCATTACACCCTCCAGCCAGCTCAGTCCCATTACACCCTCCAGCTAGCTCAGTCCCATTACTCCCTCCAGCTAGCTCAGTCCCATTACGCCCTCCAGCTAGCTCAGTCCATTACACCCTCCAGCTAGCTCAGTCCCATTACTCCCTCCAGCTAGCTCAGTCCCATTACTCCCTCCAGCTAGCTCAGTCCCATTACGCCCTCCAGCTAGCTCAGTCCCATTACGCCCTCCAGCTAGCTCAGTCCCATTACGCCCTCCAGCTAGCTCAGTCCCATTACACTCTCCAGCTAGCTCAGTCCCATTACACCCTCCAGCTAGCTCAGTCCCATTACTCCCTCCAGCTAGCTCAGTCCCATTACACTCTCCAGCTAGCTCAGTCCCATTACACTCTCCAGCTAGCTCAGTCCCATTACACTCTCCAGCTAGCTCAGTCCCATTACACCCTCCAGCTAGCTCAGTCCCATTACGCCCTCCAGCTAGCTCAGTCCCATTACACCCTCCAGCCAGCTCAGTCCCATTACACCCTCCAGCTAGCTCAGTCCCATTACTCCCTCCAGCTAGCTCAGTCCCATTACGCCCTCCAGCTAGCTCAGTCCATTACACCCTCCAGCTAGCTCAGTCCCATTACTCCCTCCAGCCAGCTCAGTCCCATTACGCCCTCCAGCTTGTTTAGTCCCATTACTCCCTCCAGCTAGCTCAGTCCCATTACGCCCTCCAGCTAGCTCAGTCCCATTACGCCCTCCAGCTAGCTCAGTCCCATTACGCCCTCCAGCTAGCTCAGTCCCATTACACTCTCCAGCTAGCTCAGTCCCATTACACCCTCCAGCTAGCTCAGTCCCATTACTCCCTCCAGCCAGCTCAGTCCCATTACACCCTCCAGCCAGCTCAGTCCCATTACGCCCTCCAGCTAGCTCAGTTCCATTGCGCTGTGCTCAAACCCAGTTTTTATTCAAGCTTTGCGATAACGAGCGTTAACCTTATTCAGTTCAGTTGTTTTGTGTGGTGGAATGTGTGTCGAAATGATTTTTTGTCTGTGTACTGTCGAGGTTCTCAACTTGCTACAATTAAATAAGTATTTTAGGTTGAAGTCCCTAGACTTTTAAGGGGAATTCCACCACTTTTTTTCAAACATGGTTACCAGGGTTGAAGTGCAACTTCCTAGTGACTAGTCCTTCCCTCTCTGAATGGCCACGGGTCCTTACAGAGAAATCAGTGGTATGATGTATTTATCAGGGGAAAAATTTATAGTTACACATAGGGATATCATTTTTGACAATGTATTGTTTTGACAATATCACAATATAATTTTTTGGAGCTAGTTGGCTGTACCTGCACAAAAAACTCCATGGCTTGTTCTTAATCTTCTTTTTAAATAGGGAGCCAATTTGAGAATCTCAATACATAACGTATTGGCATCTACGTATCGTGATGATATCGTATCAGGAGGTCCCTGGCAATTCCCAGCCCTAGTATGATAGAGCATACTCATAATGTGAATTCATGTATTCAGTTATCAGAACAGCATGTGATATTGATCTGTTTATGGCTATTCCTGTTGGATAAATACACGCTCGCTGAACACTCACCTACACACCCACAGGGAAGGACAAGGGAGAGTGATGTCCCAACAGTACAGGGAACATGTCATGACTCTCAGTCCCCACAGGGAAATACAGTACATGTACACTTGTGTGCTTTGTTGCTCCAGCAAGTGAACATCGGTGAGGATTGAAAATAAGAGAGAATCAATGAGAAATGTCAAAGCCAAGGAATGTCGTTAGACACAGTGAGACTTGACAAAAACTAAATATTGTTGTAGATTAAATCTGCAGATTTAGATTTGTTGATTATATAGATAGATGAAAGGCTGTTGAATGGATTGATCTCCAGCTTCCTAGGCTGAGGTCAGTGCATGTAGGTTAAACATATCATACATTAGTGAACGTACAGCATCCTCACTCAACGCCTCGAACGGTGCAGCTAGCACGCTGATTAATGCTTCACATTGTGCCGGTAATTCTGTTTTTGAACGCAGTTGTGCTATTTTACAGATGACTTCATTGTAAATAACTAAATTGACCCCATTAAGCATTTTCGGGAGTAGTGGTGTTTTGATTTCACAGCCACAAGAACACTGTCATTAACATAGAAACAATAAAACCCGATAAAAACGATGCCCAGCGAAGCACGAGGAAATAATCATTTGAGGAGGATTGGATTCAGTCATCGTGTCACAATATTGGGCTCTGGCACATCTCCACGACGTCTGTCATATCCTGTGTGGTAATTACAGTGAGTGGTTAGATGGAGGGAGTGGGCCGGGTCCGTGGTGGAGGTAGAGAGGGGAGGCCCAGAGAGAAGGAACAATGGTACAGCGAGGAGGAGGAGAAGAAAGAGAGAGAAGGGAAAGGGGAGAATGGGGGGAAGGAGAAAGTGGGGGGGAAAGAGAAAGTGGGGGGAGGAAGAGTAGAGGAAGCAAAGAGAGAGATAGAGGGAAAGAGAGAGGAGAGGGTAGTGAGCAGAACCTTAATTTCTTCAACCCACCACCAGGCCAGCACACGGCATCAAGTGGGCACAATTGGAACGGTGTCTTTGGAGAAAGAGAGAGAAAGAGGGAGGGGTGGTAAGGCTCGTCTCTCATCCTACTGTCCCATTCCCATCCTGGTCCCAACTATTTGCTCTGGAAACAGCTAATGATCTCCTTCTGATCTCCTTCTTATTCTCTTAGTCTCTCTCTCTCTCTCTCTCTCTCTGTCTGTTTCTCTGTCTGTCTGTCTGTCTGTCTGTCTCTCTCTCTCTCTCTCTCTCTCTCTCTCTCTCTCTGTCTCTGTCTCTGTCTCTCTGTGTCTGTCTGTCTGTCTGTCTGTCTGTCTGTCTGTCTGTCTGTCTCTCTCTCTCTCTCTCTCTCTCTCTCTCTCTCTTGTCTGTCTCTCTCTCCCTGTCAGTCTCTCTCTCTCTCTGTCTCTCTGTCTCTCTGTCTCTCTCTCTCTCTCTCTGTCTCTCTCTCTCTGTCTCTCTCTCTCTGTCAGTCTCTTGTGTCTGTCTCTCTCTCTCTCTCTCTCTCTCTCTCTCTCTCTGTCTCTCTCTCTATCTGTCTCTCTCTCTGTCAGTCTCTTGTGTCTGTCTTTCTCTCTATCTCTCTTGTGTCTGTCTGTCTGTCTGTCTGTCTGTCTCTCTCTCTCTCTCTCTCTCTCTCTCTCTCTTGTCTGTCTCTCTCTCCCTGTCAGTCTCTCTCTCTCTGTCTCTCTGTCTCTCTGTCTCTCTGTCTCTCTCTCTCTCTCTCTGTCTCTCTCTCTCTCTCTCTCTCTCTCTGTCAGTCTCTTGTGTCTGTCTCTCTCTCTCTCTGTCTCTCTCTCTATCTGTCTCTCTCTCTGTCAGTCTCTTGTGTCTGTCTTTCTCTCTCTCTCTCTTGTGTCTGTCTGTCTGTATGTCTGTCTGTCTGTCTGTCTGTCTGTCTGTCTGTCTGTCAATTCAATTTCAATTCAAGGGGCTTTATTGGCATGGGAAACGTGTTAACATTGCCAAAGCAAGTGAGGTAGATAATATACAAAAGTTAAATAAACAATACAAATTAACAGTAAACATTACACAAACAGAAGTTTCAAAACAATAAAGACATTACAAATGTTATATTACGTATATATACAGTGTTGTAACAATGTACAAATGGTTAAGGGTACACAAGGGAAAATAAATAAGCATAAATATGGGTTGTATTTACAATGGTGTTTGTTCTTCACTGGTTGCCCTTTTCTTGTGACAACAGGTCACACATCTTGCTGCTGTAATGGCACACTGTGGAATTTCAGAGAATTGGATTTGTTTTCGAATTCTTTGTGGATCTGTGTAATCTGAGGGAAATATGTCTCTCTAATATGGTCATACATTGGACAGGAGGTTAGGAAGTGCAGCTCAGTTTCCACCTCATTTTGTGGGCAGTGTGCACATAGCCTGTCTTCTCTTGAGAGCCAGGTCTGCCTACAGCGGCCTTTCTCAATAGCAAGGCTATGCTCACTGAGTCTGTACATGCTCAAAGCTTTCCTTAAGTTTGGGTTAGTCATAGTGGTCAGGTATTCTGCCACTGTGTACTCTCTGTGTAGGGCCAAATAGCATTCTAGTTTGCTCTGTTTTTGTTAATTCTATCTAATGTGTCAAGTAATTCTCTTTTTGTTTTCTCATGATTTGGTTGGGTCTAATTGTGCTGCTGTCCTGGGGCTCTGTGGGGTGTGTTTGTGAACAGAGCCCCAGGACCAGCTTGCTTAGGGGACTCTTCTCCAGGTTCATCTCTCTGTAGGTGATGGCTTTGTTATGGAAGGTTTGGGAATCGCTTCCTTTTAGGTGGTTATAGAATATAACGGCTCTTTTCTGGATTTTGATAATTAGTGGGTATCGGCCTGATTCTGCTCTGCATGCATTATTTGGTGTTCTACGTTGTACACAGAGAATTTTTTGCAGAATTCTGCATGCAGAGTGTCAATTTGGTGTTTGTCCCATTTTGTGAAGTCTTGGTTGGTGAGCGGACCCCAGACCTCACAACCATAAAGGGCAATGGGCTCTATGACTGATTCAAGTATTTTTAGCCAGATCCTAATTGGTATGTTGAAATGTATGTTCCTTTTGATGGCATAGAATGCCCTTCTTGCCTTGTCTCTCAGATCTGTCTCTCTCTCTCTCTCTCTCTCTCTCTCTCTCTCTCTCTCTCTCTCTCTCTCTCTCTCTCTCTCTCTCTCTCTCTCTCTCTCTCTCTCTTTGTAAGTCTCTCTCTCTCTCTCTCTCTCTCTGTCCGTCTCTCTCTCTCTCAATTCAATTCAATTCAAGGGGCTTTATTGGCATGGGAAACGTGTTAACATTGCCAAAGCAAGTGAGGTAGATAATATACAAAAGTGAAGTAAACAATCTCTCTCTCTCCCTCTCTCTGTCAGTGTCTCTCTCTCCCTCTCTCTGTCAGTCTCTCTCTCTCTCTGTCCGTCTCTCTCTGTCCGTCTCTCTCTGTCCGTCTCTCTCTCTCTCTGTCCGTCTCTCTCTCTCTCTCTCTCTGTCAGTCTCTCTCTCTCTCTCTGTCCGTCTCTCTCTCTCTCTCTGTCAGTCTCTCTCTCTCTCTCTCTGTCAGTCTCTCTCTCTCTCTCTCTGCCAGTCTCTCTCTCTCTCCCACTCTCTCTCTCTCTTTCTCTCTCTCTGTCCGTCTCTCTGTCTCTCTCTCTTTCTCTCTCTCTCTCTCTCTCTCTCTCTCTCTCTCTCTCTGTCGGTCTCTCTCTCTGTCAGTCTCTCTCTCTCCCTCTCTGTCAGTCTCTCTCTCTGTCAGTCTCTCTCCCCCCCCCCTCTCTCTCTCTGTCAGTGTCTCTCTGTCCGTCTCTCTCCCTCTCTCTGTCAGTGTCTCTCTCTCTCTCTCTGTCAGTCTCTCTCTCTCTCTGTCAGTCTGTCTCTGTCTGTCTGTCTGTCTCTCTCTCTCTTTGTCTGTCTGTCTGTCTGTCTGTCTGTTTCCATGTGCTGTGCGGCACATGATATTTAATCCGTGATCTTTGTTTTCAACAAACGCAGCGCAAGCTGTTGCTGGCAGTGCCATGGGGCTCAGGGCCCATCTGGAAAGCGGGCCTTGTGCGAGGGAATTCGAGGGGAAATTGAAGGGGGTTTGCCTTGCCCAGGGAGAGGAGAGCCTGTGCTGATAATGACCGTCCAGACCCTTTTCCTGTTTACATTCACAGCCTAACGCGGCTGCTAATGCTTTTCTGGTGCTCAATTCTCTCACCCCTAATTTGCCGATGCATAATTGATGCTCCGGTGTTCGGCGTTGCCAAGGCCCCACCTCTATTGTTTTTGTTGTTTTGGACGTGGTGAACTTTTTGTTTTTGTTTTAGGTGGGTGTTTTTTGGGGGGATAGTCCAGAAGTCCCCCACCTCCTTCTTCTCCTCCTTCTGACGTTCTCTTTGAATGGCTCGGATAAGAGCAACAGGGACTCTACAGCTGCATCACACACTGTCAATGGCAGCTTTATGAGACCAGTTACCCACTGTGACCTTAAATTCCATTTTAAGGCCTTACACTGCAAGTAGGAGGATATGAGGTTGGTATATCTGCATGCGTGCGTGAGTGTGTGTGTGTTGGGGATAGGGGGAACCCTAGATCAGCCTGTCCCTGCCAATGGGACTGATCAGAGCGGATTGGGTTTCTGACTGTCTCTGCCCCCCCCCCCCCCCCTCTCTATGCTGCTTTATGTAATGCTGTCATGTTAATGACATGTGTGCCTCAGCTGCAGACGTTCCCACCATCACTAACACACACATTCACACCGGGAGACACACCGTGCAAAAAAAGAGGAGGGGCCTCCCACTCCTCTTTCTATTCTGGTTAGAGCCAGTTTGCACTGTTCTGTGAAGGGAGTAGGACACAGCATTGTACGAGAGCTTCAGTTTCTTGGCAATTTCTCGCATGGAATAGCCTTCATTTCTCAGAACAAGAATTTCTGTCTGTTTCTGTCCATTTTGAGCCTGTAATCGAACCCACAAATGCTGATGCTCCAGATACTCAACTAGTCTAAAGAAGGCCAGTTTTATTGCTTCTTTAATCAGAACAACTGTTTTCAGCTTTGCTAACATAATTTCAAAAGGGTTTTCTAATGATCAATTAGCCTTTTAAAATCATCAACTTGGATTAGCTAACACAACGTGCCATTGGAACACAGGAGTGATGGTTGCTGATAATGGGCCTCTGTACACCTATGTAGATATTCCATATAAATCTGCTGTTTCCAGCTACAATAGTCAATTACAAGATTGACAATGTCTACACTGTATTTCTGATCAATTTGCTGTTATTTTAATGGACAAAAACTTTGCTTTTCTTTCAAAAACAAGGACATTTCTAGGGGACCCCAAACTTTTGAACGGTCGTGTGTGTGTGTGTGTGTGTGTGTATGTATATATATATATATATATATATATATATATATATATATATATATATTAAACCTTTATTTAACTAGTCAAGTCAGTTAAGAACAAATTCTTATTTTACAATGACGGCCTACCCCGGCCAAACCCTACCCTAACCCAGAGGACGCTGGACTAATTATGGTCAATGCAGATAGTCCGGGTAGCTATACAGTGCCTTGCGAAAGTATTCGGCCCCCTTGAACTTTGCGACCTTTTGCCACATTTCAGGCTTCAAACATAAAGATATAAAACTGTATTTTTTTGTGAAGAATCAACAACAAGTGGGACACAATCATGAAGTGGAACGACATTTATTGGATATTTCAAACTTTTTTAACAAATCAAAAACTGAAAAATTGGGTGTGCAAAATTATTCAGCCCCTTTACTTTCAGTGCAGCAAACTCTCTCCAGAAGTTCAGTGAGGATCTCTGAATGATCCAATGTTGACCTAAATGACTAATGATGATAAATACAATCAACCTGTGTGTAATCAAGTCTCCGTATAAATGCACCTGCACTGTGATAGTCTCAGAGGTCCGTTAAAAGCGCAGAGAGCATCATGAAGAACAAGGAACACACCAGGCAGGTCCGAGATACTGTTGTGAAGAAGTTTAAAGCCAGATTTGGATACAAAAAGATTTCCCAAGCTTTAAACATCCCAAGGAGCACTGTGCAAGCGATAATATTGAAATGGAAGGAGTATCAGACCACTGCAAATCTACCAAGACCTGGCCGTCCCTCTAAACTTTCAGCTCCTACAAGGAGAAGACTGATCAGAGATGCAGCCAAGAGGCCCATGATCACTCTGGATGAACTGCAGAGATCTACAGCTGAGGTGGGAGACTCTGTCCATAGGACAACAATCAGTCGTATATTGCACAAATCTGGCCTTTATGGAAGAGTGGCAAGAACAAAGCCATTTCTTAAAGATATCCATAAAAAGTGTTGTTTAAAGTTCGCCACAAGCCACCTGGGAGACACACCAAACATGTGGAAGAAGGTGCTCTGGTCAGATGAAACCAAAATTGAACTTTTTGGCAACAATTCAAAACGTTATATTTGGCGTAAAAGCAACACAGCTCATCACCCTGAACACACCATACCCACTGTCAAACATGGTGGTGGCAGCATCATGGTTTGAGCCTGCTTTTCTTCAGCAGGGACAGGGAAGATGGTTAAAATTGATGGGAAGATGGATGGAGCCAAATACAGGACCATTCTGGAAGAATGGTCTGCAAAAGACCTGAGACTGGGACGGAGATTTGTCTTCCAACAAGACAATGATCCAAAACCTAAAGCAAAATCTACAATGGAATGGTTCAAAAATAAACATATCCAGGTGTTAGAATGGCCAAGTCAAAGTCCAGACCTGAATCCAATCGAGAATCTGTGGAAAGAACTGAAAACTGCTGTTCACAAATGCTCTCCATCCAACCTCACTGAGCTCGAGCTGTTTTGCAAGGGCAACAATTTCAGTCTCTCGATGTGCAAAACTGATAGAGACATACCCCAAGCGACTTACAGCTGTAATCGCAGCAAAAGGTGGCGCTACAAAGTATTAACTTAAGGGGGCTGAATAATTTTAATAAGTTTTTGATTTGTTAAAAAAGTTTGAAATATCCAATAAATGTCGTTCCACTTCATGATTGTGCCCCACTTGTTGTTGATTCTTCACAAAAAAAATACAGTTTTTTATCTTTATGTTTGAAGCCTGAAATGTGGCAAAAGGTCGCAAAGTTCAAGGGGGCCGAATACTTTCGCAAGGCACTGTATGGTTAACTATTTAGCAGTTTATGGCTTGAGGGTAGAAGCTGTTCAGGGTCCTGTTGGTTCCTGACTTGGTGTATTGGTACCGTGCGGTAGCAGAGAGAACAGTCTATGACTTGAGTGGCTGGATTCTTTGACAATTTTTAGGGCCTTCCTCTGACTCCACCTGGTATAGAGGTCCTGGATGGCAGGGAGCTTGGCCCCGGTGATGTACTGGGCCGTTCTCACCACCTGGTATAGAGGTCCTGGATGGCAGTGAGCTTGGCCCCAGTGATGTACTGGGCTGTTCTCACCACCCTCCCTGCCAAGCAGTTGCCATACCAAGTGGTGAGGCAGCCGGTCAAGATGCTGTCAATGGCGCAGATGTGGAACTTTTTGAGGGTCTAAGGGCCAAATCTTTTCAGCCTCCTGAAGGGGAAGAGGGCCTTCTTCAAGACTGTGTTGGTGTGTTAATTCCTTAGTGACACCGTGGAACTTGAAGCTCTCAACCAGCTCTGCTACAGACCTGTCGATCCATATATTCTGTGTGCATCAGAAGACACACACAGCCATATCTGACTGATGGCGGTGGCATTTAACAGTCCCAGGGCTTAGTTGATTAAAAGGATTACACTTTGATTTGTTAAAATTGATTGGAAATAAAACAAAACTGATTGCGAGCTCTGAAAGCCCCACGAGTTTGAATAAAGCCAGGCGGGCCATAAGTGCCCTAATCAGTCAAGAGTCGGAGGGAGGGGGGAGTCGGGGGGGGTCGGAGGATTAATGTATTTGATTTGAACATCCGTCTGCAATGGGGCTTTAATTGTCCCACTCGTTTCCTCTGTAATCTCTTACTGTACTGTAGTCTACTATAATGTCCACAACACCCCTCTCGCTGAGCTCTAAACCATAGGTTGGGGGGTAGGAGCAAAAAAGGGGCTACGGCTCATTTAAAAACTCCATAGCACATTTGAATACCTACTAATAAAATATTTGATTTACTTGTTGACATCTTTTTTTTTTGAGTTTCATTTTTGGGGCGATATTGTGAGGTTTGGTTTGTTGGATGAGGTGCAAATGAAAAGTCATGATGCTCTTAAAACAAATGTTTCTGTAGGTAACCCCCAGGCCAAAGCAACTTTTGTCTCACCAGTGTATACCGGTGCCAAGTCCAACCAGCTGTGTGTGTGTGTGTGTGTGTGTGTGTGTTTGCTCTGGGCCCCTCTGGCTGAGCCGGGTCATTATAGACACCTTGCAGCTGAGCACCGCAGCATGCACACACACACACATGCACACATCCATGTCCTTGTTCAGCCACGACTCCGGGTAGAGGCGGTTTATCAAATCAAATCAAATGTATTTATATAGCCCTTCTTACATCAACTGATATCTCAAAGTGCTGTACAGAAACCCAGCCTAAAACCCCAAACAGCAAACAATGCAGATGTAGAAGCACGGTGGCTAGGAAAAACTCCATAGAAAGGCAGTAACCTAGGAAGAAACCTAGAGAGGAACCAGGCTATGAGGGGTGGCCAGTCCTCTTCTGGCTGTGCCGGGTGGAGATTATAACAGAACATGGCCAAGATGTTCAAATGTTCATAAATTACCAGCATGGTCAAATAATAATAATCACAGTAGTTGTCGAGGGTGCAACAAGTCAGCACCTCAGGAGTAAATGTCAGTTGGCTTTTCATAGCCGATCATTAAGAGTATCTTTAACACTCCTGCTGTCGCTAGGGAGTTGAAAACAGCAGGTCTGGGACAGGTAGCACGTCCGGTGAACAGGTCAGGGTTCCATAGCCGCAGGCAGAACAGTTGAAACTGGAGCAGCAGCACGACCAGGTGGACTGGGGACAGCAAGGGGTCATCATGCCAGGTAGTCCTGAGGCCTGGTGCTAGGGCTCAGGTCCTTCGAAAGAAAGAAAGAAAGAAAGAAAGACCATTGGATGATACCCTCGGACAGGGCCAAACAGGCAGGATATAACCCCACCCACTTTGCCAAAGCACAGCCCCCACACCACTAGAGGGATATCTTCAACCACCAACTTACCATCCTGAGACAAGGCCGAGTATAGCCCACAAAGATCTCTGCCACGGCACAACCCAAGGGGGGAACCAACCCAGACAGGAAGATAACGTCAGTTACTCAACCCACTCAAGTGATGCTCCCCTCCTAGGGATGGCATGGAAGAGCACCAGTAAGCCAGTGACTCAGCCCCTGTAATAGGGTTAGAGGCCGAGAATCTCAGTGGAGAGAGGGGAACCAGCCAGGCAGAGACAGCAAGGGCGGTTCGTTGCTCCAGAGCCTTTCCGTTCACCTTCACACTCCTGGGCCAAACTACACTCAACCATATGACCTACTGAAAAGATGAGTCTTCAGTAAAGACTTAAAGGTTGAGACCGAGTCTGCGTCTCTCACATGGGTAGGCAGACCATTCCATAACAATGGAGCTCTATAGGAGAAAGCCCTGCCTCCAGCTGTTAGAGATTCTAGGGACAATTAGGAGGCCTGCGTCTTGTGACCGTAGCGTACGTGTAGGTATGTACGGAAGGACCAAATCGGAAAGATAGGTAGGAGCAAGCCCATGTAATGCTTTGTAGGTTAGCAGTAAAACCCTTGAAATCATTCCTTGCCTTAACAGGAAGCTAGTGTAGGGAGGCTAGCACTGGAGTAATATGATCAAATATTTGGGTTCTAGTCAGGTCCCTAGGATTCTAGCAGCCGTATTTAGCACTAACTGAAGTTTATTTAGTGCTTTATCCGGGTAGCAGGAAAGTAGAGCATGGCAGTAATCTAACCTAGAAGAAAGAAAAGCATGGATGCAGAAAAATGTATCATTTTTGGACAGAAAGTTTCTGATTTTTGCAATGTTATGTAGATGGTAAAAAGCTGTCATTGAAACAGTCTTGATATGTTCGTCAAAAGAGAGATCAGGGTCCAGAGTAACACTGAGGTCTTTCACAGTTTTATTTTAGAGACGACTGTACAAACATCAAGATTAATTGTCAGATTCAACAGACAATCTCTTTGTTTCTTGGGACCTAGAACAAGCATCTCTGTTTTGTCCGAGTTTAAAAGTATAACGTTTGCAGCCATCCACTTCCTTATGTCTGAAACACAGGCTTCTAGCGAGGGCAATTTTGGGGCTTCACCATGTTTCATTGAAATGTACAGTTGTGTGTCATCCGCATAGCAGTGAAAGTTAACATTATGTTTTCGAATGACATCCCCAAGAGGTAAAATATATAGTGAAAACAATAGTGGTCCTAAAACGGAACCTTGAGGATCACTGAAATTTACAGTTGATTTGTCAAACCATTCACAGAGACAAACTGATATCTTTCCGAAAGATGAGGTCTAAACCAGGCCAGAACTTGTCCGTGTAGACCAATTTGGGTTTCCAATCTCTCCAAAAGAATGTGGTGATCAATGGTATCAAAAGCAGCACTAAGGTCTCGGAGCACGAGGACAGATGCAGAGTCTCGGTCTGACGCCATTAATAGGTAATTTATCATCTTCACAAATGCAGTCTCTGCTATGGCAGGGTCTAAAACCAGACTGAAGCATTTCGTATACATTGTTTGTCTTCAGGAAGGCAGTGAGTTGCTGCGCAACAGCTTTTTCTAAACATTTTGAGAGGAATGGAAGATTCGATATAGGCCGATAGTTACAAAAATAGTCAAGAGTCAAGGTTTGGCTTTTTCAAGACAGGCTTTATTACTGCCACTTTTAGTGAATTTGGTACACATCCGGTGGATAGAGAGCCGTTTATTATATTCAACATAGGAGGGCCAAGCACAGGAAGCAGCTCTTTCAGTAGTTTAGTTGGAATAGGGTCCTGTATGCAGCTTGAAGGTTTAGAGGCCATGATTATTTTCATCATTGTGTCAAGAGATATAGTGCTAAAATCCTGTCAGAGTTGTGCAGACTCAGGACAACTGAGCTTTGGAGGAATACGCAGATTTAAAGAGGAGTCCGTAATTTGCTTTCTAATGATCATGATCTTTTCCTCAAAGAAGTTCATGAATTTATTACTCCTGAAGTGAAAGCCATCCTCACTTGGGGAATGCTGCTTTTTAGTTAGTTTTGCAACAGTATCAAAATAAAATTTGAGATTGTTCTTATTTTCCTCAATTAAGTTGGAAAAATAGGATGATCGAGCAGCAGTGAGGGCTCTCCGATACTGCACGGTACTGTCTTTCCAAGCTAGTCGGAAGACTTCCAGTTTGGTGTGGCGCCATTTCCGTTCCAATTTTTTGGAAGCTTGCTTCAGAGCTCGGGTATTTTCTGTATACCAGGGAGCTAGTTTCTTAAGACAAATGTTTTTAGGTTTTAGGGGTGCAACTGCATCTAGGGTATTGCACAAGGTTAAATTAGTTAGGTGGTTAACTGATTTTTGTCCTCTGACGTCCTTGGGTAGGCAGAGGGAGTCTGGAAGGGCATCTAAGAATCTTTGGGTTGTCTGACAATTTATAGCACAACTTTTGATGCTCTTTGGTTGGGGTCTGAGCAGATTATTTGTTGCGATTGCAAACGTAATAAAATGGTGGTCCGATAGTCCAGGATTATGAGGAAAAACATTAAGATCCACAACATTTATTCCATGGGACAAAACTAGGTCCAGAGTATGACTGTGACAGTGAGTAGGTCCAGAGACATGTTGGACAAAAGCCACTGAGTTGATAATGGCTCCGAAAGCCTTTTGGAGTGGGTCTGTGGACTTTTCCATGTGAATATTAAAGTCACCAAAAATTAGAATATTATCTGCTATGACTACAAGGTCCGATAGGAATTCAGGGAACTCAGTGAGGAACGCTGTATATGGCCCAGGAGGACTGTAAACAGTAGCTATAAAAAGTGATTGAGTAGGCTGCATAGATTTCATGACTAGAAGCTCAAAAGACGAAAACATCAGGTTTTTTTTTGTAAATTGAAATTTGCTATCATAAATGTTAGCAACACCTCCGCCTTTGTGGGATGCACGGGGGGATATGGTCACTAGTGTAACCAGGAGGTGAGGCCTCATTTAACACAGTAAATTCATCAGGCTTAAGCCATGTTTCAGTCAGGCCAATCACATCAAGATTATGATCAGTGATTAGTTCATTGACTATAACTGCCTTTGAAGTGAGGGATCTAACCCTATCTAGCCCTATTTTGAGATGTGAGCTATCACGATCTCTTTCAATAATGGAAGGAATGGAGGAGGTCTTTATTCTAGTGAGATTGCTAAGGCGAACACTGCCATGTTTAGTTTTGCCCAACCTAGGTCGAGGCACAGACATGGTCTCAATGGGGATAGCTGGCCTGACTACACTGACTGTGCTTGTGGCAGACTCCACTAATCTGGCAGGCTGGCTAACAGCCTGCCAGCCTCTGCCTGGCCTGCACCCTATTTCATTGTGGAGCTAAAGGAGTTAGAGCCCTTTCTATGTTGGTAGATAAGATGAGAGCACCCCTCCAGCTAGGATGGAGTCCATCATTCCTCAACAGGCCAGGCTTGGTTCTGTTTGTGTGCCCTGAGTCTCCGAATCGTTGAGATTAAGGCCTGGTCCAGGGTGATCAGCATGCCCCGCGCCTCCGAATCGTTGAGATTAGGGCTTGGTCCAGGGTGATCAGCATGCCCCGCGCCTCCGAATCGTTGAGATTAGGGCCTGGTCCAGGGTGATCAGCATGCCCCGCGCCTCCGAATCGTTGAGATTAGGGCCTGGTCCAGGGTGATCAGCATGCCCCGCGCCTCCGAATCGTTGAGATTAGGGCCTGGTCCAGGGTGATCAGCATGCCCCGCGCCTCCAAATCGTTGAGATTAGGGCCTGGTCCAGGTTGATCAGCATGCCCCGCGCCTCCGAATCGTTGAGATTAGGGCCTGGTCCGGGGTGAGCAGCATGCCCTGCGCCTCCGACTCGTTGAAGTACAAATCTTCATCCAAATCGAGATTAGTGATTTTTCTGTTCTGATGTCCAGAAGCTCTTTTCGGTCATAGGAAACGATGGCAGAAACATTATGTAGAAAAATAAAACATCCAAAGTTGCAGAATTGCTCAGGAGCCTGTAAAACGGCTGCTATGCAGCGCCATTCCAGATGGTTCATCATCATATAATGATATTAAAAAACATTACAACGTCTTTGTGAAATGTTTAGATAGCGATGCTTTACTTCATCAGTCCTAATCACTGCTCCGCTCATGTTGGCATGGAGACGCCTTCAGACATACCAGGCTTCCATTAACACACTGCCAGCACATGAGAAACCAACCCACACTCTGCCTGCATCCCAAATGGCACCCTATTCCCTATATTGTGAACTTCTTTGGGCCAGAGGGCCAGCGTACTCCCCCCTAGTGTTGGGGAATAGACACCAGTCATAGGATGATGATGATGATGTTCTGGAGACATTGGTTGATATAGGATTAATGCGACTTTTGTCTGGGTTTGTTGCATAGGATATAGCTCAATGCTGGAGTTTATGGGTTTTGTTTGCTGGTTTTCTGCAGCTAAGGCCATGTCTTTCCCTCCTTGAGTGGCTGTGAAAAGTGTGTGTGTGTGTGAAGCCTAGCCGTGGCTGCAGTGTGACAGTGCTGGCTCTGTGAAGTGAGCAGGACTAGACCTTACCGTGCAGAGAACCCTACTCCTTTCTTTCTCTCTCTTTCTCTCTCTCTCTCTCTCTCTCTCTCTCTCTCTCTCTCTCTCTCTCTCTCTCTCTCTCTCTCTCTCTCTCTCTCTCTCTCTCTCTCTCTCTCTCTCTCTCTCTCTCTCTCTCTCTCTCTCTCTCTCTCTCTCTCTCTCTCTCTCTCTCTCTCTCTCTCTCTCACACACAGACATATAAACACACACACGCACAGATACAACACCCCCCCTCCTCCTCGTTGTAGATTAGCGTGTGAAGCAGAAGACCCGTTATGTATGTCTGTCCCACCGTGGAAGAGGAGCTGTTTCTAATCCCCTCCGGCCTGGGAAAGTGTTTGCCAGGCTGCAGAAGGAGAGCACAGGGCTTGCACTGTGTTGTGTGTGTCTTTCTCGCTCTCTCTCCTCTTCCCCTCACTCTCTTTCTCTCCATAGTCCCTTCTTCCCCTCCCTCCCTCTCTCTGGCCAAAGCAGAAGTACTCTGCTGTAATAATAATAATAATAAGCTTAACAGTGTTTCCCTTTCCACTAAGGTGGCGTGAGACCTGAGGCCTGTCTGTCTTTGTCTGTCACAGGTTATGCATGGACACAGCCTTTCACAACACAACCTACTCCTACTACCAACAGCTTTAGGTGTATGTTGACCTGCTGGTCTAGGATCAGGTCCACCCTGTCCATATCATTTAGTTAATTATGACCTAAAAGTCCAAACCATTTCTAGAACAGTCAGTCGGTCAATGTTTCAATGACACACGGTGGCAAGAAGGAAGTGATCCGTTTGCAGTGGGAGAAAACAAGGGTTAGGGTTAGGGTTAGGGTTAGGGTTAGGGTCGAGTCCTCTGAGTCCATGTTGTTGGGATGTGTGTTCTGTTGTCTGGCTGTTGCTGCTGTTGTCTCCTCTCTTCTCTTCCACCCCACCCACCCCTTCCTTTCCTGGTCACTGTGCAAATCCTGAGCACTTTTAGAATGCCGGATGGAGCAGGCCAGGGATAGGGGGAGGGAGGGAGAAGAGGAGAGAGGGATCAACAGAGGTTGCCTGGTAACTGTAGTCAGTCACTAGTCCATGGCAGCCAGTGGAAGCCCAGATGAGGGGAGAGGAAGAGAGGAGAGGGACAAGGAGGGTCCTGACATAGTGAGGACAGCCAAAATGAACTAGAAAAATGGCCAGACAGTCCTAGCCAGCACTTTCCTCATTGACCGCTGTTAGTTTGTGTGCACCTTTCATTTGACCATTGCCCATCCCCTCCCATTCATGAATGGAAAATCTCCAGTTGATTTTCTCATTGACCTTTCTGTCATTGGGAAAGCTGTAATGTCCTAGCGATGTAGGTGGGACGCCTTTCCTCCCAAAGGTGTTAGGACACGGAGGAAGTGTGAACACTGTGCCCTGTGGTACTCCACTTCTGACGTGCAATATGCCCGCCCTGTGTGATTTTGTTTTTTAAGCTGCTGCAGCCACTCACAGGCAGTCAGACGTGTAAAACGGCATCCTCCATCCTGTTCCCATCCAAATCAGGCCAAAACCTAAATCAGTATTAAGGACACTCTAAAGACACCTTTGTAATGGGCTGTAGTCTAAAATGGACAGTAAGCCCTTTTTAACACTCTTGAGTCAGAGGCAAAGCTGGCATCCAAAGGAGTTTCGATAATCATGGGAGCAGAGGTGGGTGGGTATGTGGGTTAGGGTGCTATTTGATGTTGTTGGTATTTTATTAGGATTCCCATCCTGGGGTCCACACAAGACATGAAACATGAATACAGAACATAAATAGACAAGAACAGCTCGAGGACAGAACTACATCAATTTAAAACAATAAAAATATCATTAAAAGGTGATACTGACTCAAATACTGAGAAGGGTGTGGTGTGTGAGGGGGCACAAACAGCATCCGGAGTCTACTGCCTCAGCACCCTGCGGTGTGTGAGGGGCACAAACAGCATCCGGAGTCTACTGTCTCAGCACCCTGTGGTGTGTGAGGGGCACAAACAGCATCCGGAGTCTACTGTCTCAGCACCCTGTGGTGTGTGAGGGGCACAAACAGCATCCGGAGTCTACTGCCTCAGCACCCTGCGGTGTGTGAGGGGCACAAACAGCATCCAGAGTCTACTGCCTCAGCACCCTGTGGTGTGTGAGGGGCACAAACAGCATCCGGAGTCTACTGCCTCAGCACCCTGCGGTGTGTGAGGGGCACAAACAGCATCCGGAGTCTACTGTCTCAGCACCCTGTGGTGTGTGAGGGGCACAAACAGCATCCGGAGTCTACTGCCTCAGCACCCTGCGGTGTGTGAGGGGCACAAACAGCATCCGGAGTCTACTGTCTCAGCACCCTGTGGTGTGTGAGGGGCACAAACAGCATCCGGAGTCTACTGCCTCAGCACCCTGCGGTGTGTGAGGGGCACAAACAGCATCCGGAGTCTACTGCCTCAGCACCCTGTGGTGTGTGAGGGGCACAAACAGCATCCGGAGTCTACTGTCTCAGCACCCTGTGCGGGGCATGAAACCACCAGATGCATCCAGATTTCAGGGGAAATGGAAAAAGAGATTGTGACTTGACTTCTGCTGCTGGATGTTAACAAGGCAACACTCCGTCTTAACTCCTCCTCCACAGTTACTGGATTGGTTCAACAGTGCAGAAGAGAACCTCCCCCGACAGTTATTTTCTTTCTCTCGTCAGGACCAGAAAGAAACGCTGCTTTTATGCCTGCTAAATTACCGCCCGGGTGACATTAACCATTAACAGATGCCACACACATATTGCGTATGAGATGGTCGCCGCCCCTCCCACAGAAGGCGTTTTTAATAAACAGAATCACAACTTCCGCTCAAACAAATGACGAGCCGCCGCCAGCAGACAATGAAAAAGCCACTCAACTGAAATGCAAAAAAACAGATTTCAAAAAGGAATTCTGAACCTAGACCGAACCAAGCCTCCTCAACTCCACCCCCTACAACTATTTTCACTTTCAACCAACAGCCCTTGTGTTATGCTTTCCTTCTAAATGTCCCCCTTTAATCTACACACAACCAAACCTAGACACACACACACACACACACACACACACACACACTGGGTTAAGTAAGTGTCTCCAGCCCGCCAGCTTGCTGTTTGTTGGAGAGCGGCGTGTTTATTTAGATTCCAGTGGCGGCTCCCTCCCAGGCTGTCTACCCCCCCACCCCTCCGCCCCCTATGAATCTCTGTGTGTTAGAGCTGAGAGTAATTCATTTGATGTCTGTTTCCACGTCTTCCACAACAGCAAGGAACAACACTATGGTGACGAGTGAGAGAGCAGTGAAGTTGGAGGAAGAGGGGCTTTGATGAGAGGAATGTGAATACGAAGCAGACTCATGTAGAGGCAGTGTGACTGAGCGTAGACAGACATAAAGACATCTCATGTTCTCAACCCCATGATCTCTGCTAGGATGTGGCCTAACAGGTGAAACAAATGGGGATGAATTCGCAGTACATTTATAGTGAAAGCCTTTCCAATACGTTCACCGGCTTGTAGTAGTAAGGGAAAGGAGGGTAGCAGAGGAGGCCACTTTAGATTATTGAGATGCAGCCAGAGAATGCTGAGTGTGCAAACTTGATTGGCTAGTGAGTTGTACTAACCCGGCCCAGTCCAGCCTGGCTCTGTTTGTGGCTCCATGGCAACATACAACAAACATCACAAATAACTCTCTGCTCTTCCAAAGGTGGATTTTGATTGTGCTCATCAAAATCATATATCATAATGTTACCTCTGTATACTAAGTAAATAAAAGAGGTGTGTGTGTGGGTATGTAATATGTATGAACACATTCTCCCACACAACCGCGCTCACAGACAAGCGTCTCCCTGCGCTGAACTCGCAGAGCCCTTTGCTGCCCTTCACGGTGCAGCATTGAGGCGGCCGAGGGGGTTCGTGTCCGGGCCTCATAAATTATTCCGCTCCATATTGCTTTTAAACGATAGCATCCCCAGCAACCGTCCCGGAAACCTGCCCATAAATGATACTGTCAGGGCTAATACACAACTTCCATTATTAAGGAGACAAGAAGCAGGGCTGCTGCCTTGTCTTCACTGTGCATGTCGGCCCTGCTCAGCCTGACAGGCTGAATCAAGGGCCAGCCATGGGGGCATGCGTCCACAGTAAGAGCAACAACAACAGTTACAGCAATGCATGTCGGGCCGACATGCACCAGCAGTCTCCCCCCACCAGCAGTCTCCCCACGACATGCACCAGCAGTCTCCCCCCACCAGCAGTCTCCCCCCACCAGCAGTCTCCCCCCACCAGCAGCCTCCCCACGACATGCACCAGCAGCCTCCCCACAACATGCACCAGCAGCCTCCCCACAACATGCACCAGCAGTCTCCCCCCACCAGCAGTCTCCCCACAACATGCACCAGCAGTCTCCCCCCGACATGCACCAGCAGTTTCCCCACGACATGCACCAGCAGCCTCCCCACAACATGCACCAGCAGTGTCCCCACGACATGCACCAGCAGTTTCCCCACGACATGCACCAGCAGCCTCCCCACAACATGCACCAGCAGTCTCCCCACAACATGCACCAGCAGTCTCCCCACGACATGCACCAGCAGTTTCCCCACGACATGCACCAGCAGCCTCCCCACAACATGCACCAGCAGTCTCCCCACAACATGCACCAGCAGTCTCTCCACGACATGCACCAGCAGTCTCCCCACGACATGCACCAGCAGTCTCCCCACGACATGCACCAGCAGTCTCCCCACGACATGCACCAGCAGTCTCCCCACAACATGCACCAGCAGTCTCCCCACAGGGACTAGAGGTATACATCTGGGTGGATTACATTCTCCATGCATGTGGATATATTGTAAAGTACACTATATGACCAACAATATGTGGACACCTGCTCATTGAACATCTCATTTCAAAACAGCCTCCACTCCTCTGGGAAGGCATTAATATGTTGCTATAACAGCCTCCACTCCTCTGGGAAGGCTTTCTGTAGATATTGTAACATTGCTGCGGCGACTTGCTTCCATTCAGCCGTGAGTGTTGGTGAGGTCGGGCACCTATGTTGGGTGATTAGGCTTGGCTCATAGTCGGTGTTCCAACATCCCAAAGGTGTTCAATGGGGTTGAGGTCAGGGCTCTGTGCAGGCCAGTTAAGTTCTTCCACACAGATCTTGACAAACCATTCCCGTATGGACCTTGCTTTGTGCTTGAGGGGCATTGTCATGCTGATGGAAACCCATTTGATGAAGCTCGCGACTAACAGTTCTTGTGCTGACGTTGCTTCCAGAGGCACTTTGGAACTCTGTTGGGAGTGTTGCAACCGAGGACAGACGTATTTTATGCGCTTCAGCACTCGCCGGTCCCGTTCTGTGAGCTAGTGTGGCCTACCACTTTACGGCTGAGCCGCTGTTGCTCCTAGATGTTTCCCCTTCACAATAACAGCACTTACAGTTGACTGGGGCAGCTCTAGCAGGGAAGAAATTTGACGAACTGACTTGTTGGAAAGGTGCCATCCTATTACGGTGCCACGTTGAAAGTCACTGAGTTCTTCAGTAAGGCCATTCTACTGCCAATGTTTGTCTATGGAGATTGCATAGCTGTGTGCTCAATTTAATACACTTGTCAGCAACGGGTGTAGCTGAAATAGCTGAATCAGATGGGAGGGAGAGGGTCAGGTGGGAAGGAGTGGGCCAGGTGGGAGGGAGAGGGTCAGGTGGGAAGGAGTGGGCCAGGTGGGAGGGAGTGGGTCAGGTGGGAGGGAGAGGGTCAGGTGGGAGGGAGAGGGTCAGGTGGGTAGGAGAGGGTCAGGTGGGAGGGAGAGGGTCAGGTGGGAGGGAGAGGGTCAGGTGGGAGGGAGTGGGTCAGGTGGGAAGGAGTGGGCCAGGTGGGAGGGAGAGGGTAAGGTGGGAAGGAGTGGGCCAGGTGGGAGGGAGTGGGTCAGGTGGGAGGGAGAGGGTCAGGTGGGAGGGAGAGGGTCAGGTGGGTAGGAGAGGGTCAGGTGGGAGGGAGAGGGTCAGGTGGGAGGGAGTGGGTCAGGTGGGAGGGAGTGGGTCAGGTGGGAGGGAGTGGGTCAGGTGGGAGGGAGTGGGTCAGGTGGGAGGGAGAGGGTCAGGTGGGAGGGAGAGGGTCAGGTGGGAGGGAGAGGGTCAGGTGGGAGGGAGAGGGTCAGGTGGGAGGGAGAGGGTCAGGTGGGAAGGAGAGGGTCAGGTGGGAGGGAGTAGGTCAGGTGGGAGGGAGTGGGTCAGGTGGGAGGGAGTGGGTCAGGTGGGAGGGAGTGGGTCAGGTGGGAGGGAGTGGGTCAGGTGGGAGGGAGAGGGTCAGGTGGGAGGGAGAGGGTCAGGTGGGAGGGAGTGGGTCAGGTGGGAGGGAGTGGGTCAGGTGGGAGGGAGTGGGTCAGGTGGGAGGGAGTGGGTCAGGTGGGAGGGAGTGGGTCAGGTGGGAGGGAGAGGGTCAGGTGGGAGGGAGAGGGTCAGGTGGGAGGGAGAGGGTCAGGTGGGAGGGAGAGTAGCAGGATCACGACACGTTTTTCAGCAGAACTCACTATCTCACTAGCTCACTAACGAGCACAATGAATCACTCTCTATGCATACAGTATCTGAGTATTTACATTACCACCAAAGCTGTATTTAATAAGAGCATTTAGCACTTATGTCAAATCCTCAATTTCAAGTGGTTCTTCCACATACTATTTTAGTGAAAAAAGACATCGATGTAGAAATAAGAATCGGGCAACAAAAGAAAGAAAGAAAAACACGAAGAATAAATAAATAGTGTTTTACGTAGGGGAAGAAACGCAGCAGGCTCTTCGGCGGCGTGCACCCGTCAACCTCTTTGCACCGCCGCGTTCGGTTTCACCCCCTCAACTGATGCAATAAGGAGCCTTTATCTGAGCATCGCCCCGAGCCACAGCGGCAGGGAGCTGGGGAACCTCTGCACCAGGAAATGCTTTTGGGATCTGCTCTCTCGCACATCGCAGACCAGCACAGCCCCTGGTCTCCCACGGACTAGCAGGAGACGGTTTTATCTCCAGTTGCTAGGATAACAACTCTTAAGCTTCCAGCAGTCATAAGTCCTGCTGGGCCCTTTTCTCTCTGCTTTTTCCCTCAGACAGAAAGACTGCTTTTCTCTCCTCCTCCTCCTCGCTTTTTTCTTTCACTTATAAAAAAAATAATAATGTGTAAAGCCCATCCTGGCGTTTAAGTGTTTCTCCCCCTCCCCTCAAAATCTATTTGTCTTTTATGTTGGGGGGTGAGGCGGGGATGGTGGCGGCAGGGAGGTATTTTATTTGCCCAAAGATTTTCCAGCCAAAGTGCCCCCTTCCTTCTGACGGGCCTAGCCTGCACGCACGTTTGATTCTGAGGATTAGTAAGACAAAGCGTGTTGGCCGAGGAGTGGCGTTCCTAATGAAATGGTAAAATAGATCAATGAGAGTGGTGGTGCACTCCTGTTCGGAGTGTCTGGCCCCCGCCAGGATTAAGTGGACTCCTCCTGTTCCTTTGTGCCCATTTCCCAGCAGCACAATCGGCCCAGAGTCAGCAACACAAGTGGCGCGCAGCCCCCCTTCACTCTCTCTCTCTCTTGTCCCCCATTCCAACTCCAAAGCCCCCCATCTTAGGCCTGCAATTACCAGAGCGCTCATTCAGCACACCTTTTCTCAGACAGAGCGCCCTCTAAATATTCACCCCCCTTCCCTTTTCCCAAAATATATCAGGACTAACATACTCTCAGGTTCTTCTGACTTCCACAGTTTCCACAAACTGCTCTTTAAAGGTTATCCTGGAGAAATAAATGACCCTTGACTAAGTTTAAGATCATCTCCCTCCCCTGTTTGTTTCCACTGTTTAGTTCACCCCACGTGGAAAAGTTCCCCCTCCTGTGAACTTCATCCTTGGATTGATGAAAGAGTTCAGGATGGGGCGGGGGTGGATGGATGGATGGACATAGATAGCGGGATTCAATTTTTTTCTGCTTTAGATGGATTTTGCCATAACGCCCTGCCTTCTCCTCTTGATTAGATTTAGAAGGGGGGGTTGTGCAGTTTGTTTGTTTGATATGAGAGAGAGAGAGAGAGAGAGAGACCCTGGGGGAACAGTAATCTAACGGGAGCAGCCAGCAGCACATAAAGTGGCTGACCAGGCCTGCTGCCTGCCAGCCCAGCCTAGTACCAGCCAGCCTCCATGGCCTGAATACTCCCTCCTGCCCCAGTTACATTGCTGAGGGCAGAGGGCAGAGAGTCAGGGGCACGAGGGCAGAGAGTCAGGGATACGAGGGCAGAGAGTCAGGGATACGAGGGCAGAGAGTCAGGGATACGAGGGCAGAGAGTCAGGGATACGAGGGCAGAGAGTCAGGGATACGAGGGCAGAGAGTCAGGGATACGAGGGCAGAGAGTCAGGGATACGAGGGCAGAGAGTCAGGGGCACGAGGGCAGAGAGTCAGGGGCACGAGGGCAGAGAGTCAGGGATACGAGGGCAGAGAGTCAGGGATACGAGGGCAGAGAGTCAGGGGCACGAGGGCAGAGAGTCAGGGATACGAGGGCAGAGAGTCAGGGATACGAGGGCAGAGAGTCAGGTGCACGAGGGCAGAGAGTCAGGGGCACGAGGGCAGAGAGTCAGGGATACGAGGGCAGAGAGTCAGGGATACGAGGGCAGAGAGTCAGGGATACGAGGGCAGAGAGTCAGGGATACGAGGGCAGAGAGTCAGGGATACGAGGGCAGAGAGTCAGGGATACGAGGGCAGAGAGTCAGGGATACGAGGGCAGAGAGTCAGGGATACGAGGGCAGAGAGTCAGGGATACGAGGGCAGAGAGTCAGGGGCCCGAGGGCAGAGAGTCAGGGGCCCGAGGGCAGAGAGTCAGGGGCACGAGGGCAGAGAGTCAGGGGCACGAGGGCAGAGAGTCCGGGGCACGAGGGCAGAGAGTCCGGGGCACGAGGGCAGAGAGTCAGTGGCACAAGGGCAGCGAGTCAGTGGCACGAGGGCAGAGAGTCAGGGGCACGAGGGCAGAGAGTCAGGGGCACGAGGGCAGAGAGTCAGGGGCACGAGGGCAGAGAGTCAGGGGCACGAGGGCAGAGAGTACGGGGCACGAGGGCAGAGAGTCAGGGGCACGAGGGCAGAGAGTAAGGGGCACGAGGGCAGAGAGTCAGGGGCACGAGGGCAGAGCTGGTGGAGGATGTAAAGATCCGCAACAGGCTGACGACACAGCCACACAGGAAGGGGCAGCCACACGCCTCGGTTAAACATCCACCCTCCACCTCCGCCCAGGGCTCCACAGCTCCTTATTTTAACTCACATTGTCTCCTATTCAGATACCAGGAACGTCTTGAAGTCAACTTCTTAAATGTAACCTCTAACCCCTTTCCAGTTTCCACATTCCACCGTTGATTAACTATGTTATTGGTTTGTTCCTTGTTACCGGGATACTACAGAAATAGGAGTAGAGGGAGGAAGGGATGGAGGGATGGATGGAGAGAGAGGGAATACGAAAGAGCTCCGGATTGGTCTGTTATCCTTGGACCAGGGCACTCGCTCTCCCCCTTTTCCGTCTGTCCGGCCTGGATTTGTGTCTGGGTCTGGGCCCGTAGACTTTGTGCAAGTTGCTTAAAAGTTAACAGGAGATTTGCTGGCATCCACAGCCCATGCCTGGTTAGTCTCCAGACCAGATAACCCGGCTGGCCCTCGTGTCAGGCAAACTGGTCCCGCTTCCCTTCACCCACGCCATGGACAACCAACGTGGCATCACAGCACTGCAACAAATGAGTTTGCAGTAGAATATCAAACATTGTTTAGTAATGAAAGATTAATGCCAAGAAAGGCATTTCACTGTACTTGTGCATGTGACACTCAAAGTTGAAAGTTGGAAGCAGACCGTTGTTCTACCGTTGAGAAGCCAACAACCCTTTATGACCATTCT
The DNA here is from genome assembly GCF_013265735.2 of Oncorhynchus mykiss. NCBI lineage: Eukaryota > Metazoa > Chordata > Actinopteri > Salmoniformes > Salmonidae > Oncorhynchus > Oncorhynchus mykiss. The sequence continues at coordinate 13,973,854 of NC_048565.1, read as the reverse complement.
CCTCTCCTCGTGTGCAGATGAGTTGTTGTAGTTTGTCCAGGCAGAAGAAAGAACCCACGGTGGGATGTTGTATTCCAGGAACTGCTAGTGTACAGTACATCAACTCATAACACAAGTCAGGGGGTCAAACAAATAGGGGTTACTTTAGTGCCAGTTCACTGTTCCAGGCAAGTTTGAAATAAATACATGTTTTGTTGTGCAAAAGCTCTAACAGGGATTATTTCCCAGCCAAATAAAGATCAGCCTGTTCTCACCGTGGACTGACTCCTCTAGCTCTGACTTGCCTAGACTCCTCTAGCTCTGTCTTGCCTAGACTCCTCTAGCTCTGACTTGCCTAGACTCCTCTAGCTCTGACTTGCCTAGACTCCTCTAGCTCTGACTTGCCTAGACTCCTCTAGCTCTGACTTGCCTAGACTCCTCTAGCTCTGACTTGCCTACACTCCTCTAGCTCTGACTTGCCTAGACTCCTCTAGCTCTGACTTGCCTAGTTAAATAATGGTTCAAAAGATTGTGATTTTTCGCTCCCTTTCCTTTCTCGGGGTTTGCCCAGTGAAAGAGAGCCAGGGTTCTGCTGCCACCGTGGATTTCCTCACTGTTGGTTGACACCAGGGGTATATTTTAGCCGACAGGATCAAGATGGGTAAAAATAGCTGTGGGGTGTTTATAGGGCCCTGCCTGTCAGTCAAAGAGCTCTATTTACCACCTATCTCTCCTCCTCCTCTAACCCACCCTCCGTCCCTAGACTCTTATCTCCTCTGGGCTGGGCCAGTGTGCACCCTACTCCTTACTCCCATCGTCTCGTGGAGGAGCTCCAAACTCAGATCTGGCCCCTGTCAGAGTAATTAGGCTGAAATATGCTGGGGAATGTCAGCTGTTGTTTGGCTTCCTGCTTCAGTTGGAAATGGTTGCATGAAGGAAGTGGGTAGTGTACATAATCTCCTGAGGGGGTTGAACTAGAACCAGAGGGTAGTGTACATAATCTCCTGAGGGGGTTGAACTAGAACCAGAGGGTAGTGTACATAATCTCCCTAGGGGGTTGAACTAGAACCAGAGGGTAGTGTAAATAATCTCCCTAGGGGGTTGAACTAGAACCAGAGGGTAGTGTAAATAATCTCCTTTTGGGGTTGAACCAGAACCCGAGGTTAGTGCATCGGCCCACCGCATGTGTGTGAGGCTACTAATGGCTAGGGGGCCTCAAAGGAAATGTGTTTTCCTGTTTTACGGATCCAGTCACACTTAAAAGGCAGAGTTCACCAGGGGGTCGGCGAAGTCAGCCCAGGGGTCAGGGCAATCTGCTGTGGGGTCAATCCGGTTCAACATGCGTCTGAGGGAATGAGGTATGGTAGCTGTGTGTGTGTCCTAGGGTAACAGGTGGCTCCCTCTGACCCTGACCCGGGGGGGTTTAAACTAAACTGGCCAACCAGGATTTGTCAGGTTGATGCCATCGCTGCCAGCCAGTGAATATTTCCTATGTGGAGACATCACATTGCCACCAAGTCTTTCTCCAGACTGATTCGAGCTGTTCAGGCCGGTTCTGAGAGCCAAAACATGGGTGGAAGTAGGGGGAGGGGGGGTTGTCGCGAACGTTGTTCACGAGTCAGGCTTGGAGAACAGTAACGAACACAAGTCTTGGAAAGGTATTCAAATTGAGTTCTAATTTGCTCCTAGTAGAGCTGCACTGGTGGTAGACTTGATAGCAAGCCCTGGGCCGGCAGCCATACTGACCGGACTTGAGCAGAGCAGGGGCTTGTGTTGTGTGAGAGGGAACAGCTGAGAGGAGAGAGAGGGAATTGGGTCATTTTCCCTTGGCAGCAACAAGAGTGGGGCAGGGGGTCCCCATGACAGTGGCAGATCCAGGATCAGCCTTGGAGCTCCAAACTCGCCAGTAAACGTGTTCTTCTCCCTCTGCATGCACTGCTTCACAGTCAGTGTGTCACACACATACTGTACAGTAGGAAAAGCATTGTGATCAACTTCCCTCAGTCTCCTGCCAGCTGTTGACACTTTTTCCCCAGTGTTTGAATGCTGACCATAGTCAATAAGTACAGCACTGTGTACTGTCCCGTTTGTGTATTCCTATGTTGCTGAACCTTGTATGGAGATGGTCCAGACCGAGGTGTGTGTGTGTGTGTGTGTGTGTGTGTGTGTGTGTGTGTGTGTGTGTGTGTGTGTGTGTGTGTGTGTGTGTGTGTGTGTGTGTGTGTGTGTGTCGAGGTGCTCACTCAGGACAATCAGTCAATAGACTCTCATTAACCTCACATGCACTCTGGCTGGATTGTTAGACGGTGGTTGTGCAGTCTGAAATCAGAGTCCCCCTCGCTCCCCTCCCCTTACCTCGCCCCTCCGCCTATTCCTCCCCATTAACACAGACTGGGGTTTATCCTGGTCCCTCTACATTTTAATAGGGGAGAACAGACAATGCCTCCTTCATTCAGCACAAAGTCATGGTGGCCAGGGAGGTTTCTCTGGCCTTCTCTGCCCTCCTCTCCTCTTTATCCTCCTCTCCTCCTTATCCTCCTCTCCTCTTTATCCTCCTCTCCTCCTTATCCTCCTCTCCTCCTTATCCTCCTCTCCTCCTTATCCTCCTCTCCTCCTTATCCTCCTCTCCTCCTTATCCTCATCTCCTCCTTATCCTCCTCCCCTCCTTATCCTCCTCTCCTCTTTATCCTCCTCTCCTCTTTATCCTCCTCTCCTCTTTATCCTCCTTATCCTCATCTGCTCCTTATCCTCCTCTCCTCTTTATCCTCCTCTCCTCCTTATCCTCCTCTCCTCCTTATCCTCCTCTCCTCCTTATCCTCCTCTCCTCTTTATCCTCCTCTCCTCTTTATCCTCCTCTCCTCCTTATCCTCCTCTCCTCCTTATCCTCCTCTCCTCCTTATCCTCCTCTCCTCCTTATCCTCCTCTCCTCCTTATCCTCATCTCCTCCTCTCCTCCTTATCCTCCTCCTCCTTATCCTCCTCTCCTCTTTATCCTCCTCTCCTCCTTATCCTCCTCTCCTCCTTATCCTCCTCTCCTCCTTATCCTCATCTCCTCCTTATCCTCCTCCCCTCCTTATCCTCCTCTCCTCTTTATCCTCCTCTCCTCTTTATCCTCCTTATCCTCCTCTCCTCCTTATCCTCCTCTCCTCCTTATCCTCCTCTCCTCCTTATCCTCCTCCTTATCCTCCTATCCTCCTCTCCTCCTTATCCTCCTTATCCTCCTCTCCTCCTTATGATTCCTAAGAGCTGGAATCTCCAGGCACTTGGCTCTTAGCGCATAGCTCTGTGTACTGCAGCTGTGAGTCTGTTTCCGCGGTGGTTTGGGCCAGCGCGTTATTTATTATTCAGTGAGAGCTATTACTGTGGTTAAGAGGCTCCTCTCAGGCCTGTATCGATTTCTTTAATTGCCCCAAACATTGTCAACTCTTAAGATAGATATTAAAGGAGGAGGCTGCCAGGATGCATGGCAATAGGGAGGGGAGGAGGGATGAGGAGCGGAGGAGGGGAGGAGGTGGGCCCAAAGCAGGAGAAGGACTGAGAAATCTCCATGGCCACCATGTAGCCCTGAATGAGGAATCAATAACATCTTGTGAACATACCAGGCATTCACTCCCACTCACAAATGCAACATGGAATAAAGGGGAGAGAGGAGCAACATCTAGCCACCCTTACCCATCAATCAATATGTATGGGAAAAGAGCGTGAGGGAGAGAGAGCGTGAAAAGAGAGAGATGGATGCCATTAGTGTCACAGAGGAGTCCCAACCGTCAGCAAGGCACAGAGGGCTGACCTACAAAGTAAAACCAACGTCCCCCATCTTGAGTTGAGGTGACGGGGTCAACACAAACACACACGTACTACAGGGAGACTAGGGATCACACATGATGTAATCCAACTGGTGGCTTTTGCTGCTTGGAGCCAGATGGACGTGCGAGAGCAGGAAGGGGGAGAGGGGAAAGGAGATCTGCTGGGGCTGCTAGCTGCTCTTTGACAGACTGTTTGTGCTCTCTTGATTGTAATCTGTGGGATCTGATTCCCCCAGATGAAGGGGATCATCTGAGGTGTCGTACACCCAGCCTATAGCCCACACCATGGGCTCCGACATGGCTCTGACAAGCCACATATGTACTGTACTGTACATCAGTGGTTCCAAAACTGTGGGGCGCACCCCCGGGGTGCAAACAAAATGTTCATTTTTTTAAGGAACTCATTCCGGCTTTTAACATACTCTTGAACGTTGTAATAGTAGAATGCACAATTTGCAGTTTCTAAATTGGGCATTGCATCATCAGTTCCTCTTGTCATGTCAGTCATTGCTTACCGTAGAGAGATATTTATAACTAGTCAGAAATGTCCAGATCAACTAGCCCATGTCAGCTAAGGTTTTTTAGATATTGTTTTTTGCCTCTAGAATTTGTTGGAATTTTTTTATCACATGAATACACATTAGACACGAGAAAATGTATAGAATTGCAGGAAATTAAACCTGAAAACAGTTTGTGTCATGAACAGGGCTTGTGCCTATAGAAATAGACGTGTGTGCACAGGTTGTTCCCCAAAGCTGGAAGGGGGCCCAGAGTGAAACAGTTTAGGAACCCTTGCTCTACACCATCAAATCAGCCTGGCCCTGGTCACATGACCTGACTACTCCCTCACTTCCTCACTCATCAGTATCAGGCTCAGCTATCCGAATAACACGGTCAGTTAGAGTACTGTGTGAGATTGTCCTTGTCCCTACCAGTGTAAACTATTGATAAGTTCATGATCTTGTAATGAATTCCATCACAGACTGTCTACACATTAACCTTGGCTTAGGACTTTCCAGCAGCGTTAATGCTTTCTCCCGATGTCATCACTTGGCAAACCGTCTGACCTCTCTGCACAAGAGGGCCCAGCAGGAACCAGGAAAAGGTGTTCTTGGAAAAATGCTTTGGGCAGGTCAGGATAGTGTGTCTAAACAGAGAGGTGGAAGTGAAGCTCACCATTACCTCATTGGAGCTTTGCAACATCTCACCGTCACACCAGACCCGGGCCTTCCGAAATCCTTCAGCTGCATGGCACTCCCAGGAAGAAGGAATGGATTACTGGAGTCCACATGCAATAAATAGCAGCTAAGTTTTTGTCGGCCATCAATTTGATGTTGGGATGCTGCTTACGGTACTTAACCTAAACGCACACATTTGTCGACCATCAGCAGATTCTTTGGCAACAAAGTGTGACTTCAAACATTGGAGGATTCGCAGTTTGTTAAGCTATTATTTTCTTTTGGTTTTAGAGGTTGTGGTCCAACTCTTGGTGGTTGCTGTCGGGGAAACCTAACGTTTCATAGTGGTGGTTTTGAGTTGACTGTACCCTAGTGTGATGGAGTGACTGTTGTTTGATAAGGTACAGAACAACAGAACAACAGAACAAGAGTTAGCCTTATGTCATTCTCTTTGTTTGGTGGAGCTGGAGGTTGGCAGAGAAGCTTCCCTCCTAACTATCATTTCCCCTCTTGTCTTAAAGCACACCAGTGCGATTAACAAGGAAATCCAGCCATAATCCAGAAATCCTGTCTGATTTAAAACTATTAGCCTCAGTGCTTGGCCCCCCTCCCCTTTGACTCACGTCTGCGGACATGACAGGAGGAAGAAAGACAGAGTGGAGGTGGACGCTCCCCTTCGCCCCAAGGGTTGGACAAGGGATTCCTCATCTTGTCAGGGTGACATCATTGTCACCATCTACCAACCTCCTGCCACCCAAACCTGGCTCTGGTAGAGAAGGAGAGAAGTGTAGTGATTGTGCTGGTGGTGTGGCGCTGTGACCTCGCTCACACTTGGATAAACCAACACAAAGCCCTAGCCTCCCTCTTTCCTACCTCCCCCTCGCTGCTGATTGGCCTTGGCCCCCTCATATTAGCTTCCAATCATATGGTCTGGCGGTCATGTGATTAATAGAGGGTCAGCTGACCCTGTGTGGGCCGGCCAATGGCCGGTCCTGTGGAATGTTGAGACAGGGGGGATTTGGGAGGGGTGGGAGGGGAGGGGAGAGGCGTTTGTGTGACTTGTCCATAGCATAAAGTGAAGTAGGGCAGGGCTGCAGGGTGGGGGCTGGGGAGGCAAGGCTTACAGGGCTAACTGGAGGATCGTGGGGGAAAGGCCCCAGATGGGTTAAACCTGGAAACTGAGCTTGGCCTTGGGATTGTGCCCTGTGTCCCAACTTCACCCACGGTGTCCTACACCAACCAGCTGTGCCACCTGCACAAACTGGCAAGGTAGACGCACATGCAGTTTTTAAACGGTCGATGTCTCTCGACAAGATTAACCGTCTTTCATTTGGTCTAACATGTCCGGTAAAAGAACATCAGAGACTCTGAAGACCTCTTCCAGGTTCGCCAACGTCTCCCTCTCTGAGGAAAGCATTACCTCCACCTGCTATCACCTCTCCGCCCAAACATAAGTCAATACCCATCAAGTTGATGGGAGTGAAAATGACTGGAGCCCCATCAGAAATGAGCTATAGATTTGTGCTGCCTGCCAGGCTGGCCCGCTAGCTGTCCCATCTCTTATGTTGAAACTCACCCTCTGTCCTCAGCACTCCCATTAAAACCCCTCTTCCAATCCAAGGCATCCCAAACATGTGAGAATAACCTTGTAGTGTTCACCTCTTTTGTGAGTGCTCAGGATATATATACATATAACGTAGGAGGAGATGGAGTTGAAACATTTCAATTTCCATCTTTAGGTGGCCGGGGCTATCCATTACCAAAATGGGCTGAGTCACCGCACCGCAGGAATCTTAATGAGGACAGCATTCAGGCCCCGAGCCCAGAGAGGGCACAGTCCCTGTCGTTCTCTCTCATCCATCCCTCCCTCTGCTCTGTAGTCTTATGATGCAACAGATGATGCACCAGATGAACCCATTGATTTAGTGAATGGCTAATGCCCTGACGTTATGCGGTAATATATAGATAGTAGGTTTTCTAGACCTAATAGAAAATGACATGGTTATTTGTTAACACGGCCAAGTTTTGGCACTGTTCATACATTTTTTTTCTTCTTTTAACACGTGTGTATTGATTTGTGTTTAGCACATTTTCATAAAAGTAGACATGGCTTCTCTTACATGGATTTGCATTCCGATATAAGATAGTTTGGACCACCGCGTAGTTTCACATGGCTCCACTTCAAATTGGACAGGGAGCAGAGAAAACGTATGGTTTGAATTAGGCTCTTCTATTGTGTGCTCTTGAGCGCGGTAGCAATGTGTCGAACACAAGCTGTGGTTTTCCTCCCAGTTTTCCCCTCGTGCAGCTGGTTTGGAGGATGTAGTCTCTTCTGACCACACACACACCTCTCCTGTCACCACAGCCATGGCAGTGCCAAGCCTCCTTTCCTACCTCCCTTGCGGACCCACCCAGCCTGCCTGCTGGAAACTCACTGGCCCTCCTGCCTCTCTCCCCACTAGTCGGAAACAACACAGCCCATGCGGTCCTCCCCCATCCCTTTACTCCTCTCCTTGCGTGTTCTTTTCCACCTGATAGCGGCTCATAAAAGGAGCCCAACCGCTGTTTGGTTTGCAGGGCCACCAGACAGGAAAAGCTGCCCCCAAATCCCCTCCTACAATAATGGGCCTAACATTGGCGGATCAGCAGCCTTATCCTCGCTAAGGTTGTTAGCGTGCCGGAACAAGTCGTTCCCCTTACGCTGTAAGTACTTTACAAGGGAGAGCAGCTGTTCCTCCCTTCCACCCCACGAATCATCCAAAGTATTTCGGTCCCAGGCCTTCAAATCCGCAATGGCTAAGGAGACGAAAGACTCTGGTCGGTCAGACGATGTACAGTACTGACAAGATTCCAATACTGTGCAAAGACCTGGCTAAGAGCGGCAGACTTGGAAGAGGCTTTGAACTTGACTCACACTGTATAAGCGGTCATAGACTTTGTCAGTTGTTGTTATGTACGCCTCTGTGAAGAGGGAACGCAACACCCTGCTACAACTCAACGTGAAGTGAAAGAGGTATGGGACTGTAGGTGCGAGTAAGGACGACAAAGGCAGAGAGTGGTACCGTTTACAAGGAATTTATTCTGTCACACGGTGATATGGGGAAAGGGGCTGCGCAGAACCAAAGAAAATAAAGTAAATCTCAAAGCCCCCGCTCCTGCCTACCCACTACTTACCTAACCTACCCTCTCCTGCCTACCCACTACTTACCTAACCTACCCTCTCCTGCCTACCCACTACTTACCTAACCTACCCGCTCCTGCCTTACCTGCCTACCCATTACTTACCTAACTAGCACCACCTGGTGCCCTAACCAAAATACAGGGGGTGGTCCACCCAGGTCTTACCTAGTGTGCCTAGACAGTGAATATACTACGGGTTATGTATGCCGCGGGCCTCTTGCCTAAGCACTTCCTAGGTGCCTTCCCCTTTCCTCCTGGGAACAAATTAAACAGAATTATCCAAATGTAATCAAACAATTTCAAGAATCAAAAAGCACAGTTCTATTAACACCCACATACCTCAAACGTCTTCAAAAAAAATACTTAACTGAGCCACAACCAAGACAGGACATCACATAATAGGCTCTGACTGAGCAACAAACTCACACAGAACATACCCAAAGCTGCTTCCATCAGCAACTAACATAGTACATACCAACTGCCTGTCTCACTCTCAGCAACAACCAACATAGGCAGTTGGTATGTACTGTCTCACTCTCAGCAACAACCAACATAGTACATACCAACTGCCTGTCTCACTCTCAGCAACAACCAACATAATATGACTCTCAGCAATGATCTCTCTCTGAGAGCACAACCAGCATATGATATAACCCTCTGCAATGATCTCTCTTTCTGAACAGAACACTGGCTTTTATATAGCTTTAGAAGGAATGGGTATTTGGAGACAGCTGCATCTTAACCAGGGGGCGGGGTCAGCTCCAATTAGCCATGGAGTTGACCAATCAGCTGCTTGGGGAGAATTCAGGAAGCCATCTCCTGAAACACACACTCAAATACACAAACTACAACACCGAAAATGGGGAATGTAACAGTTGTACATTAACATTTGGACGATTTGCTGAGTTGTCTCTGGGTACAGTATTCAGTGTCAATGCATATTGCCCAGCACAAATATCAGCCTACATAGGTTGGGGTTCTTGTGTGGACCGAGCAGCTAAATGGGGTATGCTTAGGATAATAGTATGGTACAAGGCCATCACAACGTCGCAATGAGGGATTAAGGGAGCTTGCCATTATACTTAAGCTTAAAGGGAAACATGGGAATCGGCTTACGACTGAAGACAGCAGTGTCTGGTCCACAGAAATGATGGTCAAGCAAATATGGCCAAACTTTTCATGATGCAGAGATAACTACGACCCAAAACGATAGAGAATTGTATCGACCCGTTCCTATGGTGGATATTTTCCTTTATGATTTACAACCTCTGATTCTGTGGTTCTTAAGGCCAGCTCTCCCTTAATTGAAATATTAATTAAGTTGAAAACTAGAGGAAACCTCCAGAGTACGTGGTTTAATGAAATGGGTGGCAGGGGGAGCTACCAATCCACTCTGAATACTGAGTAGACCTCCCTGATCTCACTCCCCCCCTTTCTCCCTCTCATCCACACCCCCCATCATCCGAAGGTTAGGTTTAGCAGAATTAACCCCGATTACCCCTCTACTGGCTGTTCCCCACAGGCTTGGTATCTTACTGTAGCCTTCTCTAATCCAGAGTACAGGACCTGGAGTCTCCTCAGCTGGTGGTGTTAAGTACACTGTCTTTGTATCACTAAGCTGACACTCTAAGATCATTTGTGTAAGCACCAAACAGTGAGTGAACCTTATGTCTGAGTTGCTCTAACTAGGGTGTCACCTTTTAGCCTCTCAACAGGGACTTGAGCTTGTACCCACCGTCTACAGCAAGCCTGTTTGCATGTCATTACAGTGATGTCACACAGAGCTGCATGTCAATGTCGTGTGACTCGTGTCTTGCGCGTGTATGTAAGTGATGGACAAGCACATAGAGGAGGGGGTCTCCGGAGCGCGGGTACATCCCTGGCCCGCCTGCGCCAGACCCCCTCCCTCTGCCGTACAGATGCCAGTACAGATGGGACCCCTGTACCTGCCTGCATAGCTAATGAATCCGGATGGCATTACCCCCTTATAAACCATAAATATGTAATTTGTTCAGCTGTTGCCATTAAATATGGATGTGAGAAACAGCAATTGTTTGGGGTCATTATTGTGCCACTGCACATTAGGAGCAGAGGATAATAATATGAATTTAAGAGATGGAAAAGATGAAGTCGGTGCTCCTTGTACCAGGCCGTGGAGGTTGTCAGTCATGCTCCTTGTACCAGGCCGTGGAGGTTGTCAGTCATGCTCCTTGTACCAGGCCGTGGAGGTTGTCAGTCATGCTCCTTGTACCAGGCTGTGGAGGTTGTCAGTCATGCTCCTTGTACCAGGCTGTGGATGTTGTCAGTCATGCTCCTTGTACCAGGCTGTGGAGGTTGTCAGTCATGCTCCTTGTACCAGGCTGTGGAGGTTGTCAGTCATGCTCCTTGTACCAGGCTGTGGATGTTGTCAGTCATGCTCCTTGTACCAGGCCGTGGATGTTGTCAGTCATGCTCCTTGTACCAGGCTGTGGATGTTGTCAGTCATGCTCCTTGTACCAGGCTGTGGATGTTGTCAGTCATGCTCCTTGTACCAGGCTGTGGATGTTGTCAGTCATGCTCCTTGTACCAGGCTGTGGATGTTGTCAGTCATGCTCCTTGTACCAGGCTGTGGAGGTTGTCAGTCATGCTCCTTGTACCAGGCTGTGGATGTTGTCAGTCATGCTCCTTGTACCAGGCTGTGGAGGTTGTCAGTCATGCTCCTTGTACCAGGCTGTGGAGGTTGTCAGTCATGCTCCTTGTACCAGGCTGTAGAGGTTGTCAGTCATGCTCCTTGTACCAGGCTGTGGAGGTTGGCAGTCATGCTCGGGAGGATTCCATATCTAATGAGGAGAGGGACCAGAGAGACGGTTCTTAGGGCAAAGAGGGAGAAAGAGATTCTATCTGTAGCTGCTGCTGCTCGGTCTGTATGCCTGCCCAGGGAGAGATGACACTGATGTCCTCTGTGTTTGTGTGTGAGAGAGTGGAAGTCTTGCTGACCAGAGCGATCCAGGGAGCTACATTCTCGTGCCCTGAATGCCACCCCTTCCCACTTTTCTCCCACAGTTCGGCAGAAATGTAGAAATGTTCTTTTTTTTTTTTCTTCCCAATGTGAAGGGCAATAGGGAGCAGTTTACAAAATAAACACCAGAGTTTGACCCCATGTTTGACCCCATTCAGACTGTATCACATCCAGCTGTGATTGGGAGTCCCATAAGGTGGCGCACAATTGGCCCAGCGTCGTCCGGGTCTGGCTGGGGTAGGCCATCATTGTGAATAGGAATTTGTTCTTAACTGACTTGCCTAGTTAAATAAAGGTTCATTTGAATTTTAAAAAAAAGTTTCTCCATACTAGTGCACTGGGTGTCAGAATGCCTTGTTTCACCTCCCCCCAAACATCCAAAAGTGCTCAGTAGGGAGCTGATTTAATAGCACCAGCACCACAGCCTCAGCCCCTAGCAGCGGTCCCCTCTCCCTCTCCTCAGGCTGCTAGCTGGGTAAAATAATCTGTTTGACTCTGGGCCCTGTGGCCGTACGGCCTTATGGTCAGGTGGGTGGAAGGGATCCACGGCAGGGTTAATTCTAACAGGGCCAGCCCGTCCGACTGGGCACTCTGGGGAAAAGAACAGAACATTCCACCGTGATCCTCTTTCATATGATTCACTGATGCCGCCTGGCCAAGCCAGCAGAAGCTAGTGGCCCTGATGCGATTAGCCTCCCTAACTTCCACGCAGGCCGTCTTAGTCGCCACGGGCCAGGCCTGACAACACAAACATAACAAAGGGCTGACATCGCCCAAGGCCCAGACACTGATATGATTGCCCGGGCTGACCAATGACCGGGTACTGAGTGACCATTCTAGATGTACCGGTCAGTCACATTAATTCCACCTCTACCACACCAAGCTGGGTGGACAGGCTGCATTGGGCTCAGGGGTAGTAAATGTCAGCAAAGCCCCATGAACTAAATCCTTATTGGAGTTGACAGTGGACTTAAGACACTTATGCCCAGTGTCTGTTTCTACTGCAGATCTGATGTTTCCCAACTCGTAAGGCAACTAGCCAGTAGGGAGTCATTGGTTTCCTTCCATTCCTCCATTGATAGTGTAGAGCAGCTTGTAGGTATTAAATCCACACATACTGGAGATCTGATGTTCTGAGATCAGTGGTGGACACCCCTTCTCTCTCTGCTTACTAAAGTAGAAGTACTGGGGTAGCAACATCCTGGTAACCTAAAGTAGAAGTACTGGGGTAGCAACATTCTGGTAACCTAAAGTAGAAGTACTGAGGTAGTAACATTCTGGTAACCTAAAGTAGAAGTACTGAGGTAGTAACATTCTGGTAACCTAAAGTAGAAGTACTGGGGTAGCAACATTCTGGTAACCTAAAGTAGAAGTACTGGGGTAGTAACATTCTGGTAACCTAAAGTAGAAGTACTGGGGTAGTAACATCCTGGTAACCTAAAGTACAAGTACTGGGGTAGCAACATTATGGTAACCTAAAGTAGAAGTACTGGGGTAGCAACATTCTGGTAACCTAAAGTAGAAGTACTGAGGTAGTAACATTCTGGTAACCTAAAGTAGAAGTACTGGGGTAGCAACATCCTGGTAACCTAAAGTAGAAGTACTGGGGTAGCAACATCCTGGTAACCTAAAGTAGAAGTACTGGGGTAGCAACATCCTGGTAACCTAAAGTAGAAGTACTGAGGTAGTAACATTCTGGTAACCTAAAGTAGAAGTACTGGGGTAGTAACATCCTGGTAACCTAAAGTAGAAGTACTGGGGTAGCAACATCCTGGTAACCTAAAGTAGAAGTACTGGGGTAGTAACATCCTGGTAACCTAAAGTAGAAGTATGATGGTAGTAACATTCTGGTAACCTAAAGTAGAAGTACTGGGGTAGTAACATTCTGGTAACCTAAAGTAGTATGATGGTAGTAACATTCTGGTAACCTAAAGTAGAAGTACTGGGGTAGCAACATCCTGGTAACCTAAAGTAGAAGTACTGGGGTAGTAACATTCTGGGAACCTAAAGTAGAAGTACTGAGGTAGTAACATCCTGGTAACCTAAAGTAGAAGTATGATGGTAGTAACATTCTGGTAACCTAAAGTAGAAGTATGATGGTAGTAACATTCTGGTAACCTAAAGTAGAAGTACTGGGGTAGTAACATTCTGGTAACCTAAAGTAGTATGATGGTAGTAACATTCTGGTAACCTAAAGTAGAAGTACTGGGGTAGCAACATCCTGGTAACCTAAAGTAGAAGTACTGGGGTAGTAACATTCTGGGAACCTAAAGTAGAAGTACTGAGGTAGTAACATCCTGGTAACCTAAAGTAGAAGTATGATGATACTAACATTCTGGTAACCTAAAGTAGAAGTACTGGGGTAGTAACATCCTGGTAACCTAAAGTAGAAGTACTGGGGTAGCAACATCCTGGTAACCTAAAGTAGAAGTACTGGGGTAGTAACATCCTGGTAACTTTCCCAGATTTCCAGATTCCCTGAATTCCTGCTTTTTCCATCCTATTCCATTAATCTTCCAATTGGGATTTCTGGAAATCTACCATCATTTTGCAATCCTAGTAGCACCATCTAGTATGTGATGGTGGTAGCACCGTGCACAGTAAGGTCATGCTAGGTCAGGCATAATGTTAACATTGTGGTTTCTCCCCTCCCATGCAGTGTCATGTTATTATTAGAATGAGTATGTTGACCATATGAGACTTGTCATCCTTTATTTCACCCCACTGATGATGTCAGCCACACTGTGATTGATGGTCTAACACCACCATTCGCGGTGAAGTTATTTTAATGATCATGTATGTATGTGCTATATTTGGATGTCAGTTTAGAAAGAAAATATACCTAACTATTCAGTTGTTCTGAAGCAGTGCATCGTATGCATCGTGTATGCATCGTGTATGCATCGTGTATTTCGCATCTGTTGTCTAGTTATATTCTATATTTTCATGCTAATTGACGCCAGAACATTTGAAAGCATTATGTCTCATGTTTGTCATTGTCCCTTTCTCTCAGAGCGTGGACCTCATGCGACTACATTTAGGTCACTAAATGGTATCTGTTCACCAGAAGTTAGTGTGTTTATACAGTGTGTCTATCTATACACAGTGGAGTGTTGGTTTGTTAGCATTAGCAACACCATAGGTGCTCCCTCCAGTCCCAGTACATTACTCCCAGTTTAGTGGCCTGCCTGGCAGTGACTGGTGTTCCTGGGGTGGCAGTGGGTAGGCAGGCAGCATACACTCTCCCCGTACCGCACTGGCATCAGACCAATCTCTCAGCTCCACTCAAACTTTAGCCTCTAGGCAAATATTTGTCATATTCATGCATGCGGCATTGAACTGCACTGAGCCCACCACAGGTTGGGATTTTGGTGTGTGTGTTTGTGTACACGTTGTGAGTGTGTGAACTCAGTGTGGCATTGTGGAGAATAGTGGTGAGGTAGTTTATTTTGTTCTGCCGTGTGTGTTCAGCCAGCCCAGCACTGAGCGAAAAAACAAGCTTTTTTCATCTGTTTCTACTCAAACCCTCTCCTGTTCTCTCGCTTTGACAGTTGTTCGATTTTTTAAAAAAAACACTTACAAAAAATGAAAAGAAGCCTTTAAAAGAAAGAGCTGCGGGTTTGCCTGCTTTTTGGCGCACTTTCGACGGCCGCCATTTTAAGATTGGAACAAGAGAGTGGGAGAGAGAGGAGGGCGAGAGGGAGAGAGAGTGTCGCTCTCAGCCCTCCTTACATGGCGGATACATTTGCTCTGCTTCCTGACCAATCGGAGGTGGCCATAGCGGGATCATGTGACGTGCCACGATAGCACTTGGAGTCTCCTGCAGCAGACAATCCCTCTCTTTTCCCTCTCTCCCTTTCCTCCCCTTTCTGAAAAGGCTGCTCAAATGTCCTCAGTCTGAACCTTGTTTCCAATGGCAGCAGATAGAAAGCTTATTTTGGGGCCGGTCCTAATAGCATCCAACAAACTCCTTTTGGTTCAGGACAGCCGGGCTTTCCAGCGTAGCTTTGTTTGGGAGGAAAAGTTTTGTAAGCAGTTGTGCAGCTCCGGCGCTGATCACATTCTTCATGTTTCATGGATTTCCCTTCTTGGCTTGAGTCCAAGAGATAGGGATGGGGCAGAGATAGAGAATGACAGGTGGGGCTGAGAGAATGACAGGGAAGTAGTGATGGGGCTGAGGTAGAGAGAGTTTATTTACCTTTATTTAACTAGGCAAGTCAGTTAAGAACAAATTCTTATTTTCAATGACGGCCTAGGAACTGTGGGTCAACTGCCTGTTCAGGGGCAGAATTTGTACCTTGTGCCTTGCAACCTTCCGTTACTAGTCCAACTCTCTAACCACTAGGCTACCCTGCCCTCCCAGAGTGACAGGGAAGGAGAGATGGGGCTGAGGTAGAGAGAGTGACGGAATGAGAGATGGGGCTGAGGTAGAGAGAGTGACAGAGAAGGAGAGATGGGGCTGAGGTAGAGAGAGTGATGGGGAAGGAGAGATGGGTCTGAGGTAGAGAGAATGACAGGTAATGAGAGATGGGGCTGAGGTAGAGAGAATGACAGGTAATGAGAGATGGGGCTGAGGTAGAGAGAGTGACAGAGAAGGAGAGATGGGCCTGAGGTAGAGAGAATGACAGGTAATGAGAGATGGGGCTGAGGTAGAGAGAATGACAGGTAATGAGAGATGGGTCTGAGGTAGAGAGAGTGACAGAGAAGGAGAGATGGGGCAGAGGTAGAGAGAATGACAGGTAATGAGAGATGGGGCTGAGGTAGAGAGAGTGACAGAAGGAGAGATGGGGCTGAGGTAGAGAGAGTGACAGAAGGAGAGATGGGGCTGAGGCAGAGAGGGTGACAGAAGGAGAGATGGGGCTGAGGTAGAGAGAGTGACAGAGAATGAGAGATGGGGCTGAGGTAGAGAGAATGACAGGTAATGAGAGATGGGGCTGAGGTAGAGAGAATGACAGGTAATGAGAGATGGGGCTGAGGTAGAGAGAGTGATGGGCAACCACTTAGTGGTCTGACAAACCAAACTTAGTGGTCTGACAAACCAAACTTAGTGGTCTGACAAACCAAACTTAGTGGTCTGACACACCAAACGTAGTGGTCTGACAAACCAAACTTAGTGGTCTGACAAACCAAACTTAGTGGTCTGACAAACCAAACGTAGTGGTCTGACAAACCAAACTTAGTGGTCTGACACACCAAACGTAGTGGTCTGACAAACCAAACTTAGTGGTCTGACAAACCAAACGTAGTGGTCTGACAAACCAAACTTAGTGGTCTGACACACCAAACTTAGTGGTCTGACAAACCAAACTTAGTGGTCTGACAAACCAAACTTAGTGGTCTGACAAACCAAACTTAGTGGTCTGACAAACCAAACTTAGTGGTCTGACAAACCAAACTTATTGGTCTGACAAACCAAACTTAGTGGTCTGACAAACCAAACTTAGTGGTCTGACACACCAAACTTAGTGGTCTGACAAACCAAACTTAGTGGTCTGACAAACCAAACTTAGTGGTCTGACAAACCAAACTTAGTGGTCTGACACACCAAACTTAGTGGTCTGACACACCAAACTTAGTGGTCTGACAAACCAAACTTAGTGGTCTGACAAACCAAACTTAGTGGTCTGACACACCAAACTTAGTGGTCTGACAAACCAAACTTAGTGGTCTGACAAACCAAACTTAGTGGTCTGACAAACCAAACGTAGTGGTCTGACACACCAAACGTAGTGGTCTGACACACCAAACGTAGTGGTCTGACACACCAAACGTAGTGGTCTGACAAACCAAACTTAGTGGTCTGACACACCAAACGTAGTGGTCTGACACACCAAACGTAGTGGTCTGACACACCAAACTTAGTGGTCTGACACACCAAACGTAGTGGTCTGACAAACCAAACGTAGTGGTCTGACACACCAAACGTAGTGGTCTGACAAACCAAACGTAGTGGTCTGACACACCAAACGTAGTGGTCTGACACACCAAACGTAGTGGTCTGACACACCAAACTTAGTGGTCTGACAAACCAAACGTAGTGGTCTGACACACCAAACGTAGTGGTCTGACACACCAAACGTAGTGGTCTGACACACCAAACGTAGTGGTCTGACAAACCAAACTTAGTGGTCTGACACACCAAACTTAGTGGTCTGACAAACCAAACTTAGTGGTCTGACAAACCAAACTTAGTGGTCTGACAAACCAAACTTAGTGGTCTGATACACCAAACTTAGTGGTCTGACAAACCAAACGTAGTGGTCTGACACACCAAACTTAGTGGTCTGACACACCAAACTTAGTGGTCTGACACACCAAACTTAGTGGTCTGACAAACCAAACTTAGTGGTCTGACAAACCAAACTTAGTGGTCTGACAAACCAACCTTAGGGGTCTGACAAACCAAACTTAGTGGTCTGACAAACCAAACTTAGTGGTCTGACAAATCAAACTTAGTGATCTGACAAACCAAACGTAGTGGTCTGACACACCAAACGTAGTGGTCTGACACACCAAACGTAGTGGTCTGACACACCAAACGTAGTGGTCTGACAAACCAAACTTAGTGGTCTGACAAACCAAACTTAGTGGTCTGACAAACCAAACTTAGTGGTCTGACAAACCAAACTTAGTGATCTGACAAACCAAACGTAGTGGTCTGACACACCAAATGTAGTGGTCTGACACACCAAACGTAGTGGTCTGACACACCACTCCTTGTCCTCGCCTGTAACCAGGCATGAAGAGATTAGTGCCAAATTTCAACAAAATAACAAATGATGATGTAATGAGTTGACGGTGTAACAAATTCCTTGTGTGCCACATGAGCCAGCGAACCAATACCCAATGAGGCGGTTTCCACTGTGTGTGTGTGTGTGTGTGCACGTTCACCTGGGGTCCCTTCAATACACAGACACACACACTTCCCCTTGCCTGTCCCTGCACCACCATTACTAGTTTCCTAACCACTGAATGTCTATCTCCCACTTGCCTCATGTCTATCTCCCACTTGCCTCATGTCTATCTCCCACTTGCCTCATGTCTATCTCCCACTTGCCTCATGTCTATCTCCCCCTTGCCTCACGTCTATCTCACTCTTGCCTCATGTCTATCTCCCTCTTGACTCACGTCTATCTCCCGATTGCCTCATGTCTATACTCCAGCGATCCCACTAACCCTTCACCCAGACAGTTTCAGACTGAAAGTCTGCAGTCCTTGGTGCATGTATAATACATGTTCTGAAATGTCTTTCAGGGATGCCAGGCAGTGCAATGCTAGCAGACTAAACAATACATCGGGGAGGCAATCATTTATTTTGGTTCATTTCAATATCAGATCAATTTTTTATCTCCAGTCCAATTTGCTTTCCCCTCCCTCTAATTCCAGATGAAGTCCTGTGTGGTGAAAAGGCATTAGGATTGATTTCTTAGCCCTGGTTCAAAATGGAATTGGAATTGCGCAGTATGATCCCTCTCAACCCCAAAGAGCTCTACAGAAGTGGCTCTGACTCTAAGTGGGTCCACCAGCCAATGCATTTAGATTCCTGCCCTGCCGCCCGCCCGCACACACACACACACACACACACACACACACACACACACACACACACACACACACACACACAAGCGGGTCGATCAATGTTTATGGTTCTCATAGACCGCCTCTCGTTTCTCCCCGAGCCTGTCCATGTCACACCTCTCCTTCTTGTCCTTGTGTTGTGGCTGTAAACAAAGGGCCATGTGGCTGGCTTTGTTTCACAATCCATTCCCAATGGGAGCCCCAGGAGATGCTAATATTTGTTCTATTTCATGCCTGTCCACAGAGTCATTAATAGACTCATATGGTATAATGAACTGAGGTCGGAGAGCAGACACACACACACACACACACACACACACACACACACACACACACACACACACACACACACACACACACACACACACACACATACTGGTTCAAACACACACACACACACACACACACACTGGTTCAAACACACACACACACACACACACACACACACACACACACACACGCACACACACGCACACACTGGTTCAAACACACACACACACACGCACTGGTTCATCACACACACACACACACACACACACACACACACACACACACACACACACACACACACACACACACACACACACACACACACACACACACACACACTGGTTCAAACACACGCTCACACTGGTTCAAACACACACACACACACACACATACTGGTTCACACACACACACATACTAGTTCACACACACACACACACTGGTTCAAACACACACACACACACACACACACACACACACACACACACACACACACACACACACACACACACATACTGGTTCACACACACACACATACTAGTTCAAACACACACACACGCACTGGTTCATCACACACACACACACACACATACTCCATCACACACACACACACTTACTCCAACACACACACACACACACACACACACGCACATTTTCTCACTCGCACATAATATGCACATACATTTATACTGACTCTACACACCCACACACCCACTCACATGCAAGCTGCTGCTACTCTGTTTATCGTATATCCTGTTGCCTAGTCACCTTACACCTATACATACAGTGGGGAGAACAAGTATTTGATACACTGCCGATTGCAGGTTTTCCTACCTACAAAGCATGTAGAGGTCTGTCATTTTTATCATAGGTACACTTAAACTGTCAGAGACGGAATCTTAAACAAAAATCCAGAAAATCATATTGTATGATTTTTAAGTAATTAATTTGCATTTTATTGCATGACATAAGTATTTGATACATCAGAAAAGCATAACTTAATATTTGGTACAGAAACCTTTGTTTGCAATTACAGAGATCATACATTTCCTGTAATTCTTGACCAGGTTTGCACACACCTCAGCAGGGATTTTGGCCCACTCCTCCATACAGACCTTCTCCAGATCCTTCTGTCGCTGGGCAATATGGTCTTTCAGCTCCCTCCAAAGATGGTCTATTGGGTTCAGGTCTGGAGACTGGTTAGGCCACTCCAGGACCTTGAGATGCTTCTTACGTAGCCACTCCTTAGTTGCCCTGGCTGTGTGTTTCGGGTCGTTGTCATGCTGGAAGACCCATCTTCAATTCTCTTACTGAGGGAAGGAGGTCGTTGGCCAAGATCTCACGATACATGGCCCCATCCATCTTCCCCTCAATACGGTGCAGTCGTCCTGTCCCCTTGGCAGAAAAGCATCCCCAAATAATGATGTTTCCACCTCCATGCTTCACGGTTGGGATGATGTTCTTGGGGTTGTACTCATCCTTCTTCTTCCTCCAAACACGGCGAGTGGAGTTTAGACCAAAATGCTCTATTTTTGTCTCATCAGACCACATGACCTTCTCCCATTCCTCCTCTGGATCATCGAGATGGTCATTGGAAAACTTCAGACGGGCCTGGACATGCGCTGGCTTGAGCAGGGGGACCTTGCGTGCACTACAGGATTTTAATCCATGACGGCGTAGTGTGTTACTAATGGTTTTCTTTGAGACTGTAGTCCCAGCTCTCTTCAGGTCATTGAGCAGGTCCTGCCATGTAGTTCTGGGCTGATCCCTCACCTTCCTCATGATCATTGATGCCCCACAAGGTGAGATCTTGTATGGATCCCCAGACCGAGGGTGATTGACCATCATCTTGAACTTCTTCCATTTTCCAATAATTGCACCAACAGTTCTTGCCTTCTCACCAAGCTGCTTGCCTATTGTCCTGTAGCCCATCCCAGACTTGTGCAGGTCTACAATTTTACCCCTGATGTCCTTACACAGCTCTTTGGTCTTGGCCATTGTGGAGAGGTTGGAGTCTGTTTGATTGAGTGTGTGGACAGGTGTATTTTATACAGGTAACGAGTTCAAACAGGTGCAGTTAATACAGGTAATGAGTGGAGAACAGGAGGGCTTCTTTGTTTTAGATTCCGTCTCTCACAGTTGAAGTGTACCTATGATAAAAATGACAGACCTCTACATGCTTTGTAAGTAGGAAAACCTGCAAAATCGGCAGTGTATCAAATACTTGTTCTCCCCACTGTATCTACAGTACCTCCATCACTCCAGTATCCCTGCACATTATAAATATGCTATTGGAACTGAGTGTTTACATATTTCCTGTATATAGTATGATTACTTACTTACTTTATTGTCTGTTTCATATTTCTAATTCTTATTGCTTATGTGTTTTTTCTAGTAATACATTGTTATTCATTGTTGGGTTTTGAGTTTGCAAGAAAGGTATTTCACTTTACTTGTGAATGTGACATTAAAACTTGAAAGTTGAAACACACACACACATGGATGGGTTGTGTTAGCGTTGTTGTTCCAACCCTCGCTCCATCCCTAACCATCCCTAACAGCAACACCCTCGCTCCATCCCTAACAGCAACACCCTCGCTCCATCCCTAACAGCAACACCCTCGCTCCATCCCTAACAGCAACACCCCTCACTCCATCCCTAACAGCAACACCCTCACTCCATCCCTAACCATGTCTAACAGCAACACCCTCGCTCCATCCCTAACAGCAACACCCTCGCTCCATCCCTAACAGCAACACCCTCGCTCCATCCCTAACAGCAACACCCTCGCTCCATCCCTAACAGCAACACCCTCGCTCCATCCCTAACAGCAACACCCTCACTCCATCCCTAACAATGTCTAACAACAAGACCCTCGCTCCATCCCTAACCATCCCTAACAGCAACACCCTCGCTCCATCCCTAACCATGTCTAACAACAACACACTCGCTCCATCCCTAACCATGTCTAACAATAACACCCTCGCTCCATCCCTAACAACAACACTCTCGCTCCATCCCTAACCATCCCTAACAGCAACACCCTCGCTCCATCCCTAACAGCAACACCCTCGCTCCATCCCTAACAGCAACACCCTTGCTCCATCCCTAACAGCAACACCCTCGCTCCATCCCTAACAGCAACACCCTCACTCCATCCCTAACAGCAACACCCTCACTCCATCCCTAACCATGTCTAACAGCAACACCCTCACTCCATCCCTAACAGCAACACCCTCACTCCATCCCTAACAGCAACACCCTCGCTCCATCCCTAACAGCAACACCCTCACTCCATCCCTAACCATGTCTAACAGCAACACCCTCGCTCCATCCCTAACAGCAACACCCTCACTCCATCCCTAACCATGTCTAACAACAACACCCTCGCTCCATCCCTAACCATCCCTAACAGCAACACCCTCGCTCCATCCCTAACAGCAACACCCTCGCTCCATCCCTAACAATGTCTAACAACAAGACCCTCGCCCCATCCCTAACCATCCCTCGCTCCATCCCTAACCATGTCTAACAACAACACACTCGCTCCATCCCTAACCATGTCTAACAACAACACCCTCGCTCCATCCCTAACAATGTCTAACAACAAGACCCTCGCTCCATCCCTAACCATCCCTCGCTCCATCCCTAACCATGTCTAACAACAACACACTCGCTCCATCCCTAACCATGTCTAACAATAACACCCTCGCTCCATCCCTAACAATAACACCCTCGCTCCATCCCTAACCATCCCTAACAGCAACACCCTCGCTCCATCCCTAACAGCAACACCCTCGCTCCATCCCTAACAGCAACTCCCTTGCTCCATCCCTAACCATGTCTAAACACAACACGCTCGCTCCATCCTAACCATGTCTAACAACAACACCCTCGCTCCATCCCTAACCATGTCTAACAACAACACCCTCGCTCCATCCCTAACCATGTCTAACAACAACACACTCGCTCCATCCCTAACCATGTCTAACAATAACACCCTCGCTCCATCCCTAACCATGTCTAACAACAACACCCTCGCTCCATCCCTAACCATGTCTAACAACAACACCCTCTCTCCATCCCTTTCCATGTCTAACAACAACACCCTCGCTCCATCCCTAACCATGTCTAACAACAACACACTCGCTCCATCCCTAACCATGTCTAACAACAACACCCTCGCTCCATCCCTAACAGCAACACCCTCGCTCCATCCCTAACAGCAACACCCTCGCTCCATCCCTAACAGCAACACCCTCGCTCCATCCCTAACAGCAACACCCTTGCTCCATCCCTAACAGCAACACCCTCGCTCCATCCCTAACAGCAACACCCTCACTCCATCCCTAACAGCAACACCCTCACTCCATCCCTAACCATGTCTAACAGCAACACCCTCACTCCATCCCTAACAGCAACACCCTCACTCCATCCCTAACAGCAACACCCTCGCTCCATCCCTAACAGCAACACCCTCACTCCATCCCTAACCATGTCTAACAGCAACACCCTCGCTCCATCCCTAACAGCAACACCCTCACTCCATCCCTAACCATGTCTAACAACAACACCCTCGCTCCATCCCTAACCATCCCTAACAGCAACACCCTCGCTCCATCCCTAACAGCAACACCCTCGCTCCATCCCTAACAATGTCTAACAACAAGACCCTCGCCCCATCCCTAACCATCCCTCGCTCCATCCCTAACCATGTCTAACAACAACACACTCGCTCCATCCCTAACCATGTCTAACAACAACACCCTCGCTCCATCCCTAACAATGTCTAACAACAAGACCCTCGCTCCATCCCTAACCATCCCTCGCTCCATCCCTAACCATGTCTAACAACAACACACTCGCTCCATCCCTAACCATGTCTAACAATAACACCCTCGCTCCATCCCTAACAATAACACCCTCGCTCCATCCCTAACCATCCCTAACAGCAACACCCTCGCTCCATCCCTAACAGCAACACCCTCGCTCCATCCCTAACAGCAACTCCCTTGCTCCATCCCTAACCATGTCTAAACACAACACGCTCGCTCCATCCTAACCATGTCTAACAACAACACCCTCGCTCCATCCCTAACCATGTCTAACAACAACACCCTCGCTCCATCCCTAACCATGTCTAACAACAACACACTCGCTCCATCCCTAACCATGTCTAACAATAACACCCTCGCTCCATCCCTAACCATGTCTAACAACAACACCCTCGCTCCATCCCTAACCATGTCTAACAACAACACCCTCTCTCCATCCCTTTCCATGTCTAACAACAACACCCTCGCTCCATCCCTAACCATGTCTAACAACAACACACTCGCTCCATCCCTAACCATGTCTAACAACAACACCCTCGCTCCATCCCTAACAGCAACACCCTCGCTCCATCCCTAACAGCAACACCCTCGCTCCATCCCTAACAGCAACACCCTCGCTCCATCCCTAACAGCAACACCCTTGCTCCATCCCTAACAGCAACACCCTCGCTCCATCCCTAACAGCAACACCCTCACTCCATCCCTAACAGCAACACCCTCACTCCATCCCTAACCATGTCTAACAGCAACACCCTCACTCCATCCCTAACAGCAACACCCTCACTCCATCCCTAACAGCAACACCCTCGCTCCATCCCTAACAGCAACACCCTCACTCCATCCCTAACCATGTCTAACAGCAACACCCTCGCTCCATCCCTAACAGCAACACCCTCACTCCATCCCTAACCATGTCTAACAACAACACCCTCGCTCCATCCCTAACCATCCCTAACAGCAACACCCTCGCTCCATCCCTAACAGCAACACCCTCGCTCCATCCCTAACAATGTCTAACAACAAGACCCTCGCCCCATCCCTAACCATCCCTCGCTCCATCCCTAACCATGTCTAACAACAACACACTCGCTCCATCCCTAACCATGTCTAACAACAACACCCTCGCTCCATCCCTAACAATGTCTAACAACAAGACCCTCGCTCCATCCCTAACCATCCCTCGCTCCATCCCTAACCATGTCTAACAACAACACACTCGCTCCATCCCTAACCATGTCTAACAATAACACCCTCGCTCCATCCCTAACAATAACACCCTCGCTCCATCCCTAACCATCCCTAACAGCAACACCCTCGCTCCATCCCTAACAGCAACACCCTCGCTCCATCCCTAACAGCAACTCCCTTGCTCCATCCCTAACCATGTCTAAACACAACACGCTCGCTCCATCCTAACCATGTCTAACAACAACACCCTCGCTCCATCCCTAACCATGTCTAACAACAACACCCTCGCTCCATCCCTAACCATGTCTAACAACAACACACTCGCTCCATCCCTAACCATGTCTAACAATAACACCCTCGCTCCATCCCTAACCATGTCTAACAACAACACCCTCGCTCCATCCCTAACCATGTCTAACAACAACACCCTCTCTCCATCCCTTTCCATGTCTAACAACAACACCCTCGCTCCATCCCTAACCATGTCTAACAACAACACACTCGCTCCATCCCTAACCATGTCTAACAACAACACCCTCGCTCCATCCCTAACAGCAACACCCTCGCTCCATCCCTAACAGCAACACCCTCGCTCCATCCCTAACAACAACACCCTCACCCCATCCCTAACCATGTCTACAACAACACCCTCGCTCCATCCCTAACCATGTCTACAACAACACCCTCGCTCCATCCCTAACCATGTCTAACAGCAACACCCTCGCTCCATCCCTAACCATGTCTACAACAACACCCTCACTCCATCCCTAACCATGTCTAACAACAACACCCTCGCTCCATCCATAACAGCAACACCCTCGCTCCATCCCTAACAACAACACCCTCGCCCCATCCCTAACCATGTCTACAACAACACCCTCGCTCCATCCCTAACCATGTCTACAACAACACCCTCGCTCCATCCCTAACCATGTCTAACAGCAACACCCTCGCTCCATCCCTAACCGTGTCTAACAGCAACACCCTCGCTCCATCCCTAACCATGTCTAACAACAACACCCTCGCTCCATCCCTAACAGCAACACCCTCGCTCCATCCCTAACAGCAACACCCTCGCTCCATCCCTAACAACAACACCCTCGCTCCATCCCTAACAACAACACCCTCCCTCCATCCCTAACAACAACACCCTCCCTCCATCCCTAACAACAACACCCTCCCTCCATCCCTAACAACAACACCCTGGCTCCATCCCTAACCATGTCTAACAACAACACCCTCGCTCCATCCCTAAAAACAACACCCTCGCTCCATCCCTAACAACAACACCCTCGCTCCATCCCTAACCATGTCTAACAACAACACCCTCGCTCCGTCCCTAACAACAACACCCTCGCTCCATCCCTAACCATGTCTAACAGCAACACGGCTGCAGGCTCAACCACAGCTACTCAGAGTCTGATGAACAAAGGGAACTACCCCCCCTTTTTGTTTCTCTCTCCCTGTCTATGCAACTACACAGTGCTCACACACATGCTCGAAACAAGACAAAGGGGAACAAACGGTTTCCGCGTCAAGGCGGGAAACCAATAGCCGAAGAGACAAAACGGTGGTTGATGATATGGTGTGCGGCTAGTTTTCGACAGGCCTAGCTAGCAGTCTGAGTGTCATTCAGCTTAGCTTCGTCGCCCCTTAAACCTCAGCCGCAACTTAGTGCTCAGGCTGCTAGCAAAGGGTGCTGGTGAATGGGAGAGACAGCTACAATTAAGCAGAAAGGAGGATCTGGGTGTCGTGTGATTTATCTGGTCAGGGGCAGACAGGGTAATGACTGTAGCAGCCAAGGTAAAGAGAGGTTGTGATGAGTGCTGCTAATGGTGTGAAGGGGTTGGTGAAGATGAGGGGCGGCGACCACTGAGCGCACAAAGGCACTCACCACAACTCTTTATGCATACACACACACGCACGCACACACACACACGCACACACACACACACGCACGCACGCACGCACGCACGCACACACACACACACACACACACATTCGGCAGCCTCACTATCTCCATGACCATCGCCCCTCCTTAAACACACACTCTCTCCCACACTTGCACAAGCAATTGAACACACTCACACAAGCATTTCAACAACACACACACAAATACTCCCACACAATGGGAAACCTCTGGCTCCCCAGTCCAGCTCTCTCAGTTGACCCCTGACCTCCTAGTCAACTCCCAGTGGTCCTGGTGTTATCAGCGAGAGAGAAAGAAGAAAACTCTTGTTGCTGACGAGGCCTGACAGGCATTTTTCTTCACCCTTGTTTCTACCTATTTTTATTGTTGCTGTTTTCCCCTTCCCAGCATAGTTTGGTAATGAGAGTTAGAATTAAAATCCTTCACAGAAATGAGAAACATATGTAGTCTGGTCAGTAATAGCAACCCCCGAATGACAATAAGCCACGACAAGGAGCGAGAAAACAAGAGAGAGGCTGCGAAGGAAAGAGAGGGAGAGGC